>NW_017307733.1:192613-245480 GCF_000935625.1 Nanorana parkeri
ACATAAGTCGATTATTTACAGTTTTGCATACCTTCATTTTTTTACCTTTTCGCAAAAAGGCGCAATTACAAATTTGCTAATATTTGTTATTTATTAACTCAATACAGTTTTATCTTTTAGATTTAGTCAGAAAATTATTTTTTTTGTGCACGGATACTGATTTTGGTGTGTTTTATCAATTGAATTGTGTATTTTTATCGGTTTAATATTAATTTGAGAAACATTTGCGCAATTATCGCAGGGCCTACAAATTTTGTATCACCATCTTTTTATTCTACCGGGCCTGCGCTTTCAGAAAATATATGGTTTGGGGGGTCTTTTACAAACGCTAGCAACGCAGCAGTTGAAAATCAAATCAATAGGAAACAATTGCAGAAAATTCAAAAATGGCGTGGCCAGCTGATTTGAAAAATGTTCTGGAGGGCTTGGCAGCGAACGGGTTAATGGCAACTCAAAAATGTTACTTACTTTCAGGCTAAGTGACAGTGGTCACCATGTAAATGTTAAATCTCCCCAGTGTGGAAACGACTATAAACATTTTGCAGGAGTTCTAACCTTCTGCTTTTCTATCTAAGGCTCTGTCTACATCTTTGATGTGGGAGGGAGCATGTGTGATGCCGGACAAGATCTCACATCGCATGTTGCAATGTTAGGTGCACAGCAGCGTGATTATTTCGTAATGGCTCCTCAACACACCTAGCCATCGTATGTGGGTTGTATCACACCACATCACAGGGTAACCTATTACCATGTGATATGATGCAATGGTAACAGAGTGTACCTGCACTTTTTTTGTGCAATTTAGCTATGGTAGACAGCCCATCCAAATGAATAGGCTATCTACCGCAGCATCTCTGGCATGTAGATGTTTTGAGGGCTAAAACTACGAGAACGTTTGTGCTAGATACTCTTTATAGGGAAAAGCAGTGGTTAACTTTTTTGAAAAAAAATCAATATGCTTTGTTCACGTTTGTCAGTGTCCAGTCTTTGTCTATATTTTGAAGGTGATCCAAGGACAGAGCCCCTAAATATTTGTGTTATTACAGATTTTTACTGTACTATGCGTATGCAAGCTTCCATTTCAGTAAACAATGAACTAAGGATATTGTGCACTTTTTGTATTGTTCCCCGGGCTGCACTTTCCTCTTAATATGTCAGATTTGAGGGTATCGCAATTTTATCTGCTTTTTGTTTTATATTTTCAGCTTCTGGAACCAATCTGCCACCAGCTTTTTGAGCTCTATCGCAGCTCAGAAGTACGACTGAAGAGGTTTACCATGCAATTCCTGCCAGAGTTGATATCCATCTACCTACGCCTCACTGCCAGTCGTGATCGGCAGAGCAACGGCTGTATTGAAGCTCTTTTGCTGGGAATTTACAATCTGGTAAGGGCCATTTTTGAGATAGTGCAGCTCACTTTTTTCAAACTTATTTGTAATCATCCTGTCCATTTGATATCTTATTCTGGAAATCCTTGCTGCAAGGAATGAGGAATATGGGCAGGCTAATACTGCACCAGCACATTGATGCAGAATGTTGCACTGTAGCTGCTCACTACCAATCAGCACTGAAGGACAGGACATCATTTTTTGATCCCCACCTTACTTCAGGCTTGCTGCCAGTTTGCAGTCTTTGCATTGAAAAACAACTCCCTTCCTCTTTCCATTCTTTACCAGTGGACATAATTCAGTAATAAACTGAGAATTGCCTGATTGCATTTTATTTTTTAGCTGATAACTGCAACTGTCCTATTAATATCTACCAGGCATTGCAATTAAATACATGATGGACGTAAAGTAAAGGTGTTGCCCACAGCAACAAATCACATTCTAACTATATGTTTTGTGCAAGGTAATGGAAAACCCCACTTTCTATCATTCTATTTTTCTAATGTAAATAATAAAGGAATTTGCAGTAACTTTCTCAAACAGGCTGAGAAGAAGAGGAGAATGCCTCCTATACTTACACTTTGAATCCCTGTGTCCTACAGTAGAAAACCTGCATCTTGTCATCCCTGTAGGTTTGAAACACGTTTTCCCAGTATATCACTAGATTACAAGATTAAAAACTGAAGAAAATCTAGACCGAACTAGGGATGCCTGAAATGTTACCTGAAGTTCTGTGCAAATCTTTGGGAAAAGTAGTAGGACAATACCACCAGTAGGGAATGAGGTTTCTAGGGGTGAGTTGCCCTCAGTCATTGTACTGAAGACTCCCAGGTTGCAAAGATCTAAATTTGTGTCAGGTTTATCAGACCAATAACATTATATTACAAAATATGGAATTGGAATGGAATTTCTTCTTTTGGGAACAAAAGCTAACAGCTGTGGGCATCACATCCACTTTAGCCCACTGTGCTGCTTTAGCTGAGAACTTACCTATAACCGAAAACTGACTAACACTTGAATATTCAGATTTGTTTCTAATCCTTTTTGTTATGCATCCTGCTTTGTCTTTAAATGTGTCCTACTATGTAGTACAAGCGTATAGTAGAAGTACTTGTGATAAAGGGTATGTTACTATTGAAAAAATATTACGTGTGTTTCTTCCTTGTCAAAAGTTGGCCATACACTGCTCTTCTTTTTAGAGCTGCAGCTAACGATTATTTTCAAAATCGATTAGTTAACAGATTATTAAGTTCGGTTAATCTGATAAAAAAAATAAAATTTAAAAAATGGGTCCAGTGATGGGACTACTAGTTTGTATTGAGGTTGTAGTCCATCACAGGAGCAAGCTTGGAGCGGTGGACTAAAACAGAAAAAAAAAAAAGTGTGGTGTGCAATATAGTGAAATGGAAAGTGTAAAATTATACAGCAATGAATGCAGAATGGCACCGGCTATAGAGAAATACAACAAATCCCAGCAATAGTACATTATGGTGGTATTCTGCATTGCACTATATAATGTACTATTGCTGGGTTTTGTACTCTTCTATAGCTTGTGGTATTCCGCATTGCGCTGTATAATGTATTATTGCTGGGATTTGTAGTCCTCTATACAGCGCAATGTAGAATACCACCAGCTATAGAGGAGTACAACAAATCCCAGCAATAGTACACTATACATACAGTGTATAATGTATGGCTGGGATTTGTATTCCTATGTATAATATACAGCACAATGTACCATCAGCTATAGAGGAATCCAAATCCCAGCAATACATTATAGAGCACCATGTGTGGGAAAGTGCAGGCTTACCTGAGCAGTCTTCCAGCAACTTGCTTCTGAGATCGGGCCTGTCTATCGGCGGCTGTCATCCCCCCACACCTGCTCCTCCTTACTACTTCTCCCTACGTCCCTGTGCTGATCGTGGATGTGGGCGGTGAGGCGGGGAGGAGGTGCGGCGTGTGGAGCGTGGATGCGAGCGTGAGGTGGGGAGGAAGTGTGGCGCGCAGCGTGTGGAGCCGTGAACAGAGCCAACCAATCGGAAGCCGATTAATCGATGATTGAAAAAGTTGACAACTTTTTCAATAATCGATTATGTCGATTAGTTGTTGCAGCCATACTTTTTTTTTTTTTTGTTTAACCCGTGGGCTGAACAAAAAGTAAATAGAGCAGATTCCTCCATCAACACTGCAAGTTAGTTGACTGAGGAATCCGCATTGTTTCCTTTTGTATTGTGACGGCGGCCACTGGGAGATTACCCAAACACATTGGCTGCCGGCTCTGTTCATACTAAGATTTTCCAACCAGCTCTTTCAATCAGCTGATCGAGGGATGCGGCCCGAAAGGATGCCGACAGCTGCACCCACTGTGAGAATGTCGGCTTCATCAAGAACCGGACGAAATTCACAAACTGTATGGCCACCTTTTAGGTTGGATTCACCCTTCAGCCCTTTAAAGGAAACCTGTTACAAGGGAATCATGGCAGCTGACATTGCTGACAATTCCTTATGAAAATTTTAGTTCCCTGGTTTTCAGCTGATGTATTGGCTTCAGAGCCACTGACCTGGAACAAGTATAGGGAAAATGAATTCCATTATTTTCTGACACTCATTTACAGCAAGTGTGTTCCAGATCTGTGACTCAAAAAGCATTCACGCCAGGCAACAAGAATTTTCTAGAAGGAGGCTAGTAACGGCAGCCCATGTCTCTCATGACTGGGGCACTTTACAAATTCTGTGTTGTAGTTTGTGTTTTTGTTCTAGTGCACGGTTTTCTTAGTTTTGATGTGACACAAAAAAATAGCAAACTTTGGTTTTAAATGTGCAATCTAAACCACATTTATATAATGCTGTAGTGTAAGTCCAGTCCTATTGTCCCAAAACAATAAATACAATGACACAGACTTCATTTTCAGTGCTTACTGGCGAATTGTACCTTTTTAATGATATTGTTTCACTGATTTATAGGAAATTGCTGACAAAGATGGAAACAATAAAGTACTGTCATTTACAATACCATCATTATCAAAGCCTTCAATATATCATGAGGTAAGCAAGAAAGGCAGACCAGTACTATATTTACACTATCTTCACAGCCAAAGCAGATGAGCTGTTTAACTATATAAATTAAATAAAGGAAGAGTGGTTAAATGGTTGTTGAACATTGTTAAATACATTCATACTGTCAGATTTTTTTGTGTTAACCCCTTCATGACTGAGGCCCTTTTTTCAATTTTTGCACCCATGTTATATTCCACATTTTAGGCCTGAAAATGACGTAAAACCCCCCAACATTATATATTTTCTGAATGCCAAGACCCTATAGAATAAAATGGTGGTAGTTGAAAATTTTTATGTTGCGCAATATTAGCGCAACTCCTTATTAAACCCCAAAATTTAGTGACAAATTTAATTAAATGCCCCAAAACACAACAAATTACCCATTTTTTAAATGAAATATAAAAGATGAGGTTACAACTAGTAAAACGATACCCAACATGCCCAGTTTACAGATTGCGTGCGACCGTGAAACGGCGAAAAACTGCAGTACCCCAAAAAGTCAATAAAAGACACTTTAAAAGCCCCCACAGGTCATCAATTTAGAAATACCCCAAAATACTGGCCCTAGGATTATTGCTCTCACTCCGGCGTGCGTGGCGATACCCAACATGTGTAGCGCGTTCGTCGTTTTCATGCGTAGGCGCACCCGACGCGTGTTTACGTGGCGACGCGCGTGCTCGCGGGGGCGGGGTACTTTTACAAAAAAAAAATTATTAGATTATTTCATTTTAATTTTAAAAAGTTTTTTGTTTTTTTTTTTAACTTTACTTTGACTGCTATCACATGGGGGGGCAACACTGTACGTCGTAAGTCACGAAGGGGTTAAAGAACTCCGGTCAAAATGTATTCTAAACGCAGCTGGGTGGATCCAGAAGTATTGTTGGGATCCGTCCCACCTGTGATGCTCCCAGTATATCGTGGGCAATAGCCGCTGTATACTGAGCTTTGGGTCATGGGAGGAGGTTACTGTATGTACTCCCGTGACCCTAAAGAGAACTATGGCGAAAAACACTTAACTCATAGTTCTCTTTTAAACTCACCTGAGCCTCGCAGCCAGCTGGCTGTTAGGCCAGTCTCTTCAGCTTGTCTCCCCCCTCCACTCCAGCAGTCTAAGGTCCTGTGAGTCATCACGTCTATACAATGTTTAGGATGTGAGGACGCCAAGGGACATTTCAGTGCTAGAGTGGAGGAGGAGACAGGTCGAAGGGACCGGTCTAATAGTCAGCCAGCTGCGAGGTTCAGGTGAGTTTAACTTTCTTATTTTCGCCCCTAGACATAAGCGAGCACTTAACCCTTGCAGTGCTGCAAGGGTTAAGAATAATTATGCCCGAAGTTCAATTCAGAAGTGTTGTTTACAACAGCAAGGATAATGTTTGACAGGAATCTCTGATTGTTACTTTGTAGTACACTGCCCCTTCTGGTTCTAAGGCTGGATATTCACAAGCAGTACTATCGATCTGAGTATCATTTACCACAATCAGGCATTGTACAAGTTGTAACAAACGTTTCATTATGGATGAGTGAAACCAAGAGTTTTCTTTTTTTCCCCAAAATCCTGGAGATTTCAGCAAAATGCTTTGTAATCAATAGGAAGGCAAAACAATGTTTTTTTTTTCTTCAGGGTACAGTAGGCTTTAAATTGTCCCTGAGAGTTTTGCAGGCTCCTTTCTTCTATCCTGGACCTGTTCTTGTGCCACAAAATGATCCCCCATTTATTTAAAAAAAAATTCGTCAAACGGAAATAAAATGGATGGTGAAAAAAGTAATGATAAAAAAATGTACAAGGAACAGTATACAAAAAACTTTATAAAAGTTGAGAAAACCAAATACAAGGAATACTAAGGAGCTGATTTAAAAAGCAGTGGTATGGTTGCACCACACATTTATAAAGCACGGTGATATGCTTTACAAATGTGCTCTTCGTCTCTCAGGCCTCCAAGCTCTAAAGCTGACAGTATCAGAAATGAAAAAAAGTTCTTTAAGCAATTGAAAAAAAAAAAAAGCCAGGTGGTCTCTCTGCTCCACTGAGCAAAGAGAACTCCATAGGGCTTTGCTGGCTACTCACTGCAGCCTGATTTTTATGAATAGGAATGGCTGCAATAAGTGTAGTGGAGCAGTGCATAAAAGAGAACGGATAGCAATATCCGCTCTCCCTTATACATGAGCCCTTATATAAAGTAGATTACCCAAAATACACTAAGGAAAGCATACTTTCTAAAGACGGAACCTTTTTGTTTTAAAAAAAATAAAAGCTTTTTTGCCTAAGCATCAAGCGAAATTAAATTTCCACTTTCTCTTGTGTATCAAATTTCGTAATTTCTCAACAAAATCACCCAACTCATTCCTTTTCCTAAGTGATGCCCTAAAGAGCTCATACAGTCATATATTTTGGGATATATAAAGTGACTTCCATATGTAGCCATACCTGGGATTTCTACCATCTAATTTAGACAGCATGGGTAATACTTTAAAGGTGCAGAATATTTTTTATTAATTTTCATTTTTTTAATTGAACATAGACATTTCTTGGTTTCCAACGTTCTCCCCCTTCCTTTCCTTTTTCTCTGACAAACTCTGTGGTCCTCTAGGAACAGGTGGATTTATTCTGAATTTTGTAACACTTGAGTTGCACATAGGTTGAATCTATTCAACTATTTATGACTTCTGAAGAATGCGATTTGCAGCAGATGTTTAGAAGTTTCACAATAAAAGGGGATGAACAGTTATGCAGTCAGTTTTATTTGTACATACCGGTAATTCAGAAAACTTTGTAGGTTTTGTTTTACAGTTCACTTATCTGGACTATTTTATATAGAGAGGTCATCTTAAATTCAGCCAAAAAACATTTTATTTTCAGACTGTAAAACTACAAACTGTAGAAAAATTGAATTCTATATGAACTATATAGCGCTTTCATTCTACTTGGAAAGTTCATTTCTTGGGGAAGAAAAAAAAAGGTTACTTCCCCAAAAAGGTTACTAAAAATGGTATGTAGCTATATTATTATATATTATATTGAGTTTAAATGGGTGAAGTACTGACTACCAGGAGATAAAAAAGGAAAAACAAAAAGCTGCTTCTTAAAAGGGTAGAGTTATAGGTGACACTGAAGGTGTGCGCTGGGATAGGTAGGAGGTGAACCATGAAAGAACAGAGTCTTGGAGGCCAAGGTATTAGAGTTTATTGAGAAGATGAGGGTGGTCAACTGTGTCAAAAGCAGAAAGGTCCAGGCGTATGAGTACAGAGTAGTGGCCTTTGGTTTTAGCGGTTAGTAAACCGTTAATGAGTTTTAGAAGGGCAGTTTCTGTGGAGTGTTGCGGACGAAAGCCAGATTCGAAGGGGTTAAGGAGGTCGTTAGCAGTAAGGTGGTGGTTCAGGCAGTTGTAGTCTAGGCGTTCAAGTTTGAAGGTAAATGGGAGCAAGGAGATGGGTCTCAAATTGTTCAGACTGGTGGGCTTCATTGAGGGCTTTTTTAAAATGGGGTTCACCAATGCTTGTTTTAGAGGTGTAGGTGCGATGCCAGTGGAAAGGGAGAGGTTGAAGATGTGAGTTAGAGATTGTAGAATAGAGGTGACCTGCTGTAGGTTGACCAGAGTAGTTTGGGTCCAAGGGGCAGGTAGTTAGGTGGGTGTTGGATAAAAGAGTAGCTACTTCGTCTGCAGTGACAAGATCAGATGAAGAGAGTATTGAATGTGGTGGCAGATTTGTCTTTGAAGTGATTGGCAATCTCCTGAGTGAGAGTGAATTGGTTGAAGCAGGCGGCGGGGGATGAAGTAGGGAGTTAAAGGTAGAAAAGAGTTGACAGGGACTGGATTAAAGGGTGTTAATGAGTGTGATGAAATAGGTCTGTTTGGCTGTGTAGAGGCAGGTACTGTATTTTTGGAGGACGGGTTTATATAGGGTGAAGTCTTGTATGGATTTGGATTTACGCTATAGTCGCTCAAGAGCGCGACTATGTCTTCTTAGTCTTTTAGTGTCATCTGTCTGTCATGGCTGTAGTGGTCGGGTCCTAATTCTGTGAGTGGTGCCTGGGCAAGTGTGTCCATGCAGGAGGAAAGTGAGTTATTGTAGAGAAAAGTGGCAAGGTCTGGGCAGGAAAGGATTGTGATTTTGTCATAAAGGTGGTCTGTTGCAGAGTAAAGAAGACAAGGGTTTAAGTGGCGAAGGTTTCTACAGGTAATGGTACTGGCGTGCTGGCAATTTTTGCAATGTCAGCATAGGTACCTGACCTCTTAAATGCTCTTTTGGCTGAATGTGCACAAAATCCCACATGCACACTTCAAAATCTTGTTAATTGTGGAGCGGGTTAAGAGAACTATGGGGTAACATTTTTATTCCATAGTTCTCTTAAGGGTCACAGAAGGACATATACTAGCATCCTCCCGTGATCCAAAGCTCACTATATATAGCGAGCTACAGCTCGCTATATATTGAGAGCACCGCAGCCGGGACTGATCCCTACAATGAATCCCTACAATGCTGTCGAGACCCACCCAGCTGCGTGAGTGACAACTGGCTCTGCCTATCTAGAAGCAGAGCCAGCTGTGCCCGCCCCCACCTCCCCCCGTCCATTCCCCCAGTTAGCGCTGGAGGATCGGAGCAGGGAATCCCTTCGGGGAACAGTGACTGACAGTGACCGCTCTCTGCAGGGACATGATCGAGAAGTGAGCGAGCGACGGTATGCGTTCGCTCACTTCCCGATCTATAGAGCCAACGTGTGACAGTTTAATTGTCACACGTTGGCTTGAACTAAGAAGTTGAGTGAGAATCACTCACCTCATAGTTCTCCTTTAAAGCTGCAAAGGGGGACTTCATATTGATGACTCTGTGTGGCCTGTACCTTCTTCAGCTGTGCTAGCAGAGCCTTGCATGTTGGGCACCAGGGAGAAAAAGGGAAAACAAATATCAATGGCTATTTGTTATGCCTTCTACAGATAAAGCTGGCTGAGTGTACTTCCTGCCAAGCCCATGTGGCAAGGTCATGTGACTGTGTGCAGCTGGGACTTACAGCTGAGATCAAAGCCTGTCAGTCCCTCCCTGCTAATGGAGATTGAGTGCTACAGAGGAACAGGAGAATGAAAAGAAAATAGAAGTTAATCTGAGTTGATATAATTATTTTAGGTATAGAACTACTGTATGTACTCTTGTTAAACTACTCTGAATCCCCCTTCAGATATTACCACTTGCATGTTAATGCACAGTATTTCATGAGTTCTTGTGTTGCGTTAAGGCATCCTATCAATTTTGAATGGGCTGCCCACATACCACCCAAAAAAAGTGTGTTGCCAACTACTGTAATTGCATGTTGGGGTGCGATTGGATATGAAAGTTCCATGTGTGTAAGTCTGAATTGGCTCTGACCTAAAATGTATGTTAACACACACACACATTGTTCCGATCTGTGCATTGTGGTTCACTACAACTCTTAGGTGTTGGAGTGCAATTACAATATGCATTGGAGTCCTTTTCAAAATAAATGTTACTGCAACGCACAGGTTGTCCATTACTGTAATTGCAGTAAAGCATGTTACCTCAACCCATAGATGTGTATTGACAGTCCATTCAAAATTAATTTGATGCCTTATCGCAGTGCACCTCCTCAACACATTGAAACGTTTTTGCAAAATGCACTGTGAATGTTTATTTATATGTCTACGGTCTTTCTTTAATTTATAAAGATATTCTACTGTGTGGCCCTCTGAACATTTCAGGACCCATACTTGAGGCCCTTCAATTTTACAAAGTTGATCACCACTGATCTAACCAGCAAAGCTTGAGCTGTTTTATAATCGTTAACATGTATCAACGTAAATAGCTGCATTTATTTTATATATTGTATTCTGTATATTACCTTTTGATTGAGTTCATGATTTAAATTTGAACTTATTGGCTTATACATGTGTATTTACACCTTCATATTGTATGTCATGCTTACTTTTGTTTTCTTTGTTCTCTTTCCTTTGTGCATCTTCTTATTCTTAATTCCAATGTTTTGGTTAGCCATCAGCATTAGGGTCTATGGCTCTGACGGAAGGAGCTTTGAGTCAGCATGATCTCATCAGGGTTGTTTACAGTGATCTGCACCCCCAAAGAGAAACCTTTACAGCACAAAACAGGTAAGAAAGGGCTCTAATGGGAAGTGAACATGCTGAGATGGTTTCTTTGGTTACATGTGAGTCATAAATTACTTTTTTAAATGCTTACAGGTTTGACGTACTGACCTTTCTCATGTTGTGCTACAACTCTGCTATTGTGTACATGCCGCCTTCCTCCTACCAGTCACTATGCAGAATGGGTTCTAGGTGAGTAGGAAAGGCTAACCTTATAATTGGCGGCAGGCCAAAATGTGCATTGCCAGCACTTAGCACCTGGGGGCTAGCAAGGAATACTGCAGACCAGAATAGTCTGGTCTTTACAGGAGACTTGGCATAGTACCGCAATCTCTTGTGTCTCCTCTGGCTGTCAGCTATTCAACATATTTCAATGGAGATTACAACTTTTGGGGGTTCTAAAACAATACTCCTTGGTGTGTGAAAAGAACAGTGTACAAACAGAGGAGTCCAGATTTAGTTGGGTACCACTGATAAGATCATACTCTAGATTAGAGGTATGCAGGATCTTGAAAAAAATAATTAGGTTTTTTAGAGGTGGGGGTGCCATTGTCTTCCAGAAAGCTGCATTGACAACCACATATTTTATGACCCTTCTATTATAACAAAATTAAAAATTGGGATTCCATACCAAAGGTGCAAAAATGCTGAGGGTACCCTACAAAATCTTTTAAACTTGTGCCTTGTAGTTTACTTTCCTAGTTTACTTTCCTATGTATACCTGATTATTTTCAGATCCTTGCATGAATTGTGTTGTGTAATGGTTGTCACAGTTCTGTTGTAAATGGAAGGCAAAGCTTTTTTGAAAAAATACACAATAATATAGATTTGTAAAAATGTGAGCAGTTACGACTAAAAACTGTTGATATACATCATATTATAAATACAGCCAGGCAACTTATCTTTAAAAGGAGGCCATTAATGTCAACCTATATATTTTAATTTGGGGGCAGGTTTCCTTTAAGTGGTCACTTTAGGTGCAGATAGTGCTAGGAGGGGCTAGAGATGACATGCTATAGCATGTCAGTTGTTTCAGGTGATGTACATCACTCCTTAATGTTAGTACTAGGAATTATTGTGTTTTTCTTTTTTTACTGCAGACTGTGTGTTGGTGGCTTCCCGCGGCAGCATGAGAAGCGCTGGAAAGAGATGTGTGGTCGTGTTGTGCTGGATCCTGGCTTCATGGTCCAACTACTCACTGGTATCTATCATGCAATGTAAGTGTTCCCAAAACACATGAGATGTGCTGTTACACTCATCAGAGTCCGTCATTTACTTTTTAAAACTAGCTTATTTATGCATATCTCATTCTTCCTTAATACATTGCGGTCATGGTATGTTCCACATTTGAACCAATGTGAGCAACTACTTTCACCTGACGAGCAGCATGGAAAATTGAGTTATATTTGATCCAGTTTTTCTTCCGTGGTGGTGTGAACTTGGACTAATGAACTTACTGCAGCCAATCTGTTTTCACGTAACAATAATTGTATCATACCAGCTAAGACATGACTTCTTACTGGCTCACATGGGTACCTATACTTTCATAGGGCTGTATGTCATGCAGAGATATTAAAGAAGGGTCCTTGGGTTGAGCTGAGTTTAATGGGAATCAAGTTCTTCAGTTCACCATAAACCACAAACATCACTGTGATTTCTTATGCAATGGTGGTCATTGCTAACATTGCCGGAAGTGAGAACTGAACGTGTTGCCCTCAAGAACTAGTCTTAGCTTGCTTTCTTTTCTGTCCAACTCTAGTAAAATCGATGATGCTCAGCTTTATTTCCCCCAGTCCTTCTATATCAACATTGTTTGTTCTTCTGCATTAATATTACTTAATAATGAAAGTATTTTATTTCTTCACGTTTCAGACTGCAGCTATCTAAAACTATGCTTTTAACAAAGCTACAGTCACGGTTTTAAGCTGTTTCATAGACTTTCATGATCATGTTATTTCTGTGAATATTTAGCAAATAGTTCTTACTAGAGTATGTTATTTGTTGCTCTGCCTTTGTACAGATACAATGGAGAATGGGACCTTGGGCAGGAGGTTCTTGATGACATCATCTATCGGGCCCAGCTGGAGCTCTACTCTCAGCCCCTATTGGTAAGTGAATAGTTTTGTGTGCTCTGGGGTCACCGTTCACAGTGAAGTTAAAGTATAAGCAAGATTTATCTGGTTGTGCACGGTAGAAGATAAGTGAAAGTATTGTTGGCTGTCAATCTATGCAAGCACTGTTGCAGGCAATTCTATTTCAAAGGTGAATGAGTTCCATTCTGAGACCGTGTCTGTAAGTCCAATTTGTTTGCAAGTCCAACAAAGTTAGCCTAGGTGCCCAGCTACATCACTGCTGCTTTTACGCTTGCGCCCGGACATCCTGGGCTTGAAATAAAGATACTGTACTCTATACAGTACTGTAAAGTACACAAAAGCGCACACACACACACATGACAATGTATGCCAGACACGTGAACTAACTTACATGATTGGACATGTGAACGCATGTTGGTATCTTTGAAAGTTCACAACTTGAATGTTTGTATGTAGGGGACTTACTATACTCATCTCTTGTCAGGTTGCAAATGCTATGAAAAATTCCCTGCCGTTTGATGCTCCGGACTCATCACAACAAGGGCAGAAAGTATTGAAAGTTGAAGTGACGCCAACAGTCCCCCGTATCTCTCGAACGGCCATCACCACAGCTTCTATACGTAGACATCGCTGGAGGAGAGAGGGTAATGACTATAGTCTTTAACAGATTTCTTACTGGTGCCATGTTTTTTTGTGTCTTTAAATCCTCTACTTTTGGAAGGATAGAATGAATAAATAAAAAGTCTAGTCCCAGAATCAAAGAAATGTCTAGTCCTAGCTGTATTTATTATAATCATTTAGTTGCATTATTTTACATTGTAAATGTAGGTGTATATTATTTTTGAAACCCCGTACAAACTTCCTTCTTGACATTTTGTATTTAAAGGGAGCGGTCAACAACATGCCAGTGTTGCACCATTGCATCCCAGTCCGGAAAATCTTTGGGGGGTATAGAGAATTGGTCATGTGCAAAAAAATTTCTAGAGGAATGTAACTAGCATATAAAGTTCCTGGATGCTATGAGCAATACCTTTTTAATGTTTGTAACTTTTTTTGTTTGTTTGTATCATCGAATCTCCTTTTTAGCAGTATTTCTAGATTTTTGCCTCCATCTGAACTAAAACTGCTGGAGCTTATGAGAGACTCAACTTGGTGGTCTTTGACCTTTTTTTAATGTAATTTATTTATGGTGTGACAGATAAATGTAGATTATTTTTATAAGGACATTGCTTAAGGGCAAAGATTGGAGAATATTACTTGCCCTTGTTGCTGATTTGCCAGGGTCTTTCTACAATTACCTCTGCCTATGTAGATTGTAAGGATGCACCGATACCATTTTTTCAATATCGTATATGAATACCGATATTTATTTTTCGGTATTCACCGACTACCGGTACCGGAAAGTCCCATTAAGGAATTTAATGACTCACTGCCCAGCTTCCTGATACTGAAACTTCCGGTATCTGGAGCATTTGGGTGTGTACGAGTACTCGCCCAAATACTCGGTATCGGCACCGATACTAGTATCGTTGCATCCCTAGTAGATTGTCAGTAGGACTGGTGAAATCTCTAACTTTGCAATCTCTGAAGGCAAAAAGGAAGTGAGAACAGAATAAAAATATCTAATTTTTTTTTATTTTATGCACTGTTCTGGGTCTAAAATTGAAAATAATTAAAAGCCCTGCTTAAACAGTATGCAAGATAAGGACTTACACACACCTGTTGCTTGTGTTCACTGCATTTAATTTAGCTGGTTACTCCCTTTCCAGATTTGGATGAAAATGTCAGGCTATGTTCCAAAAAAGCACAGTGCAATTTTAAATACATGAAACAAATGTGTCCTCCTTCTCTTATGGGTTTTTTCCTCAATTAAAATACCAATAATGTATTTAACTACTGCTAGTTTAATTATTGGAAATCTGTCCTAGCTTCCCACTGCACAACAGAATTAAAATGAAGACCGATTGCACAGTGTTGTCAGTCTAGCTTTGGGCGCCTGTTTACAGGAGGTTATCAGTGTGTATGTTTTCCTTTTGATATCCAGTCAGCAGTTTAAAGGTAGGTAGGTGGCCACGTAAACAGAACTTCTGCAATTAACTTGATTTTTGGGGTAGGGAGGCGTATTGGACTGTGTCCATGAAGGACTCTTACAGCTATCAAAGTAAAGTAAGACACATGTAGGGCATGCAAATCAGATTCTAAGATTTTGGCTGGAGTTTTGCTTTTATGCCAGAACAAGTTTACCAGTAGGTGTACCATTATATAGATAGAAAAGCAACATATAACTTGTCTCTGCAGTCCTATATAGGCATTTTTCTTTAAGCCCGGCTGTGCAGTAACATCGCAATGTCAAAGTGACAGGTTCTGTATTCTAGTATTGTAGCTGTTTTTTTTTTTTTAATTAAACCTGAATTAAAGCTCTTCAAAAGTCCTTATCTGCAGTCAGCCATATAATTCTGGCATTTAAAGGTGGCAGTCTCTATGGTTGCACACCTTCACAGGTGCCCTAATTCCCAGGGTACTGTAATGTGCAAACAGAAATTTAATTTCCTAAAGTAGACCTAGTACATACAATATTTATCTAAAAGTTAAAGGCATGCATGCTTAGTAATGTGTTAGTTATTTATTACCTCTCGTAGAGATCACAGTTACCGCCCTGACAACTCCTTTATCCTCTTTTGCCATGAAAAGGAAGGCACCCTCTTGGTTCAGGTATTACCCAGAGTCGGCATCTGTTTCCTGGAATGTGCCAGCTCAGAGATGACACATTCTTATAAATCTTGGTGTCTGGGGTGCTCTGGCTATGTTCACAAATATCTGACATAGCTCTACCCCCTGCTCCAGCCTCACACCTTATAATTTACATGAGAGAGGCTTCTGTCAGAGTTGTGACATATTTATATACAGCTTACCGACATGTACATGAATTTGTCGCAGGTTCTGCCATTTATTGCACTGCCCAGAGATGATTTCCACATAGAATATATGACACTCTACGAATTCTGGGGTTTGTCTTAAGCTTACATGCATTAAAAGAGACCATGTGTTCATCAAGTCATGCAGCTGACTGAAGACATCATCTCAGCCTAGGCACAGTCACTTGGCTCTTATTTACGGACACTTTTTTTAAAGGTAAAAGGTAGAGTTTTTCTGAAAAATTATATTTTTGCTTTAATATTGTGAAATGATAGGAATATATTCATGCAGACTTATGACGTTACTGAGAGATCCACCTCAAGTTTCTTGTAGCCCATCCCTGGGGCTTTTTCACATTATCGATCTCTGGGCTTCAAGGTTTCCAGTGAGGTCTACGAGATCAAACTCTTTGTTACCTCTATTATATAGCTACCTGAAGTTTAGGCATTTTAAATGGGATGTATTTGTTTAATGCTTACGTGCACTTACAAACTAATGTGCTTTGCCATAACTGATGCTTACTTTCTATGTAATAGGTTTAGGCTGACATAAATATTCAATGTGCATTAGAGTAGCAGCTCATCTCAACATACTCAGTGTGCATTAACTGTGTGTATCCTGCACTGTATGTCCTCTCACTTTCTATCGACCCCTCTTTCACCTTACAGTTTTGTGGGATAAAGTGCCTTATTTTGGTGCCATAAAACAACTGATAACAGAGGTAACAAATCCGTACTGGGCTACACAGCAAAACTGTGCAAAGTAATATTGGTGATGCATTTTCTGAAACATATTCTTCATTGATGACCACATAATTTTTACTCTCTCCCCTTTACTGCTCCAAGATAAAATATGCCACTTCTTTGGTGGGTGTGTAATTTTATGTGGAAAAAGTAAATGGGTAGCCTGATAAATCTGTAACGGAATTCAAAAATTGCAGCTGGAGGGGCTGCACACACACATCCATTGCAAATGGTTTGCTAAATGAGAGTGTGCAGTAGCCTAGATAGAATCTGTTTGCTCCTTGCTTGAAATTGTGCCTCATAGACTACAATTAACAGGATTGTGGAAAACCATACACCACAAACTACAGTGCTATAGAAATGTATTTCCGTCTTTAGAAAAGCAAGTCCTTGTCAGGTTCTGTATTTCATTAGTTAGACCACAGTTTGGTGACATACCTCACAAAAAGGTGTTCACAGAGGTAGGAAGCTCTTTTTTTCAGAATGTAACCACTTTTTTTCCATTCTGTTTCCCAATACCTCTGTTCATGATCATAAATGCAATGTGTTGTCATTTGCTTAAAAAAGAACTCCAGAATTTAAAAAAATGAACCCTTGCAGTGTGGGTGCTCGTTTTGATCTAGGGGCGAAAATAAAGAAAGGGTACTTACCCGATCATCGGCCCTGCGGCTGTAACCACTCCTTTCTCTGCTCCAGCTGTGATATGTCCCTTGGCATCCTCACGACTAATGGAATGCAGTAGATTTGATAACATAACCATCGGAGCTCATGGAGATGAGGCTGCGGGGATCGGTATTGCAGCCAGGGGGGACTGAGAATTGGGTGAGTATTTCTTATTTCTTCTCACCCCCTAGACAAAACAAGCACTTAACCCTTGCAGTGCAGGGGTAGCCCCACTGCTAGGGTTAATCTTTAAAAATCCTGGAGTTCTTCTTTAACAGATACACTAGCCACATCTGTGTGAAAGTCCTTTCACCTGACTGCTCGTCAACTTGTTATGCTTACATATGTTCAAATGCTAATGGACCATTGCAGCATGTAAATCTACTGGTTCATGTCTATCTTTCTTTTATCATGTATGTCTTCGTTTTCTGCTTTGTATAACCTGGTTGCATTGTTGTGGGTTGATTCAGTTAAATGTTTTAATTGTTTGTCATTACTGTAGCAGGTCTTCCAACCTCACAGTTCTTTTGCCTGTTTTATACTTGTACTTGCCTTTTGACATTGGCATCTTCTTATGTAGACCATTGAAAATGTAATGTCTGGTTGTTTCATTAACTCTGTTTAATTTGCACATTTTCTACATTAGTGATTTATTAATCTTTCATAGTCTGTTTTAGTTGCATAGTTTATTTTTGTTGTAAACATTGGCCTAGCAAGGATTTTATTGGTTTTAAATGTAAACTTGCTTTTCAAGCCCCTTGAAAGACGATCAGTCAAGACTCTAGTGGCCTTATGATCTCTAATGCTTTATCATTTCATATATTTTCATAGTCATTTGATTTCATTTAGTTTGCAAATGTACTTATCTGTCACCAACTTGAGATCTTTCTTTGGCCTTTTTTTTCACATGGACACGCCACAGCACGTAAAAGGCAGACACTTTATACAAATTCTAAATTGTTCCTATGTTGCATCCCAGATGGTTTTGACCTTACAACCGACTCGAATCCGGCCTCCCCGATCTTGCACATCACTCCAAGCCTAGGGGATACTCGTGAGGGGGATGTTCTTGTGTACCTGACACCCGAGACCATCTCTCCAGCTGCTACTGAGGGTAGGCCAGATGTCTTCAAAGAGCAGTTAGTGAGAGAGTTGATTGAGGATAATCATTTCTCTCTACATAAACACAGGCTGCTTCTTTATAGAGCATTCAATAACATTCTTTAGTGTATTGGGTTCTCCGTGCCTCTGGTTCAAGCTTATAATCAGGTATTCATTTTGTTAATTGGCCCTGCCAAGCCTATGATTGCAGCATCACCCATGCAAGCAGCTTAGCATGGCTAGCAAATATATGTGCATGCATGAAAGCTCAATAAGCATGCAGGATACCACGGCGAACCCTCATTTCTAAATGTGTTTGTTCTGATTTATAATTATGTTCTCTTCCAGTATTTTAAACTATTTTGAATGTTCTTACAGAAATTAGTACACCTGTAATACTAGTAAAAAAAGTAAGACTAAATATTAAACAGGGTGGTTTTTTTTTTTCTAATCATTTTACTGCAGCCCTATATTGAGATTGTGTTTCAAGAAAACAAAAATGGAGAGATGGATAAATACCATCCCCATCTCTAAACCATTAAATACACAATTTTATATATGTGGCTATACAGATATGGAAAAAGGACTAAAAAGTTAAATATGATGTTATTCTCCACGATGACCTGCGGATCAGGAGAGATGTTTGTCCCCAGGCGCAAGCTCTCTGCATCCAGGTACAAACATCTTTCCCGCTACATGCAGACTGCCACTTACAGATGCGGTCAACCTGTCATTAACTTGAATGGGCAGAGCAGCAACATCTGTGTGGACACCTGGAATTCCTGCCGCAATAATCCACAGGTTCTTGAGGCAGAAATCTCAAGACTGACGTTTGCATGAGGCCTAAGGCTTAAAAGACAATCTGTTTACAGAATCTGCCTTCTTCAGAAATCAAACAGTCATCCAAACCATTAATGCTAAATTAGTAACTTGATCTTTTAATGTCTCCCTTCATTCCCTAACATTATTAATGGCTCTAACGCTTCTGGGCTGATTTCCCAAAAACTGGAGCAAAAAGTAAGCAGTTACCAGAATGAACCATTCTGGTTTCCTCTTTAATCTGCAGCAAAAATGTGGTTTGTATGGGTAACTACATTAGCTTTTGTAACTTACGCTTTTCCCAGGTGTGCTCTGTGCCCTGAGCACACCATCTCCGGGATATGAGAGTGGGGGTTGTTATTCCCAAACAGTGACTTTTTTAAAGTTGCTCTTTTCATATAGATTATTATGTAGTTTTCTGGTAGATGGTAGCACTGGTTCAAAATGCAAAAAGTAAACTTGGGTGCCTGATTTGTTTTTAGGTGCTGAGCTTAGCTACATTACCTGTTCCAAGAGTAAGGCCTTCGATTTAACCTTTCTCTTAGGGTTAGGATATCATCAGAATCTAGTCTGATTTCCGTTGTGCCATGGCCTACCCTATATGCCCAAAATATGCCTTTTGTGCACCACTGAAAATAATTGAAATATAGAAAGCATATATTAAAATCATTGAAATGAAATTAGTGGCAGTTTGCTGGAATATACACAATGCAGTAAATTGTTGTATTTACTCGGCTCACTGTATTTGGAGAGAGATGGGCTGTAACAGATAATTTGTTCCAGTTATGTAATTACTGTGCTTGCAGCAAAAATCCAAAATTAATAAGGCCATCCTGGGGAAAACATCTTCTGTAGATGGATGAGCCTCACATTGACATGTAGACATAGTCTATTTGCCATTAATCCAACTTTATAGGAAACCTGTAATGTTCACTGGCATTAATTTATAGTCTTTAGACATAGGCTTGCTGTGCTTCATGGCATTCTATGACACAAGTTCAAATATCATTAATTATTGTCATATAAAACAAATGACCATTTAAAGTAATCTAAGACCTTCTTTAATAAAAAATACATAAGTTCTGATGTTTAACCAGCATGTTGTTCGCATGCTGTAACCCATAGCATTCAGTCAAAGCCTATACTGCTAAAGCCAGACCAATACACTACATTTTTAAAAAGTCGATTAAAGATCTGCTGAGCATTGTAGATCAGTTGTTTGAAATCATTAATTTAATTCTCCAACATTCACCTACATTCTAATAAAAAAAAAAACTAAGCCAAAACAAGAACTTTCCTAGCACATTGGATGTTTGAAGTAAACACAGGTTCAGAAGATTAAATGAAAAGAAAACCTTCTTTTTTAGCAAATCAAAGCCCTTTGTCTTTAAACTGACAAGGAACATGACCTTGTTAGTGATGGTACTGCCTGCAAGCAATTGCAAAACTATATAGCCCAAACGCATTTGAAATAAGAATTCATGTCCTAGCCCTATCAATCATGATAGAACGGTAGCATAATTTATTTAGCTGCATGTGCATGGCTCTGAAGAGCTGAAAGGAGATTTGTCTCCCTGATATTTGAGAGGACACTGTTTTTGGCGTTTTGTCTGAATTTCTCTTTTTTTCCAATTCTTCATTTCCTATGCAGAGTATGATTGTGGAGTTATTTTCTCCAGAACAGCATCCTTCACGTTTCATGAAACAATGGGGAATATTTAGACTTTCACTGATACTTTTAGACGTGACATATGATGGTTGTATTTGTGCTTGTGGAGTCTAATTTTCTTATGACTTGTGTCAGGTCTGTGCACTGATTTACCAAGTTATATTAGATAAACCTGTTTATTCTTGTATCACAGTGTACACATTGCTTCTGCACTGAAGTTAGCCATCCACATTTTGGCACTGTATATGTGTACTCCCTGAACTTGACCCATGTGGCAGCTTTCATGCGTGATGACATCAGAAGCACACTCCACTCAGGGCCAGATTTACTCTCCCTGCTGCCAAGGCCAGGTTCCTCAATGCCACCCCATCCCCCCTCCCCCTTTTCTTTTTGTGTTTTACTTTTTAATCACCTTTTTTTAATTTTTTTTAATTATGATCTTATTATTTGTAACTTTTTTAATTTATATTTAATTTCACTTTAAAAATTTTGTTTTATTAATTAACTTTATTGCTGTCACACAGGAGCTAATAAGCCCCTGTGTAATAGCATTTGGAGGTGACAGGTTCTCTTTATTAAACCTGTCACTTCCAATACAGGAGTTCTAGCACAGCACTGTGCTGGAACTCCTTTGACAACTAAGAGGGGAAGGCTGCGAGTGCAGCTCTCCTCTCTCACTGTTTACATGTACGGACGTTCTCCGGTCTACTCCCCGCTCTACTCCCCGCTCTCTGTCTGGTGATATGAATGCTGTCTATTGTCTACCACACTGGCTTCTTCCATAGCATAGCATGCTGTCCATTAGAGAGGATCCTGACATAGGAATGAGCATAAACGATGTGAGAGCTCTTTCTTTAACCTGGAAGATGCCGCCAAATAGCCTTGTTTTTTAGGTAGAAGAAGTAGAAGGAGAGTACTATTGTCTCTGTTACCAAGATCTGACACTGTTAATATTTTGTCTGTCTTCACTAACACCAAAAAGTTGCTTAATGTTTAGTTCACATTTCTGAGCTTCTTTTCATGCATTGTGCAGTTAATTGTACTAGTAAGCTTGCATGCTGTAAAGGTTTAACCATTTTTATTCTGTTATCCACTCATGATGACAGTGCACAGTATGGCGTTTCCTTAAAGCTCAATGTTCTGCCTGCTGCAATTTGTACAGCTAATACCAGATGTTTTATTTTAGCAATATTTACCAGGAAAATAAACATGGGACAGTAACAATTGAAGCCCAATTGGAGCTTCAAATAATCCCAAACACAGATATCCTAATGCTCTTGCATAGGAATAAAACTACACAGGCGAGACCTTCTTCCCTCTTATTATGACAGTCTAGGTAGGAGTATGCAGGACAATTATAGACTGCACATAGATGATTAATGTGTGCTATTCCTCTAATAGGAAAACGTGCTCTGTAAAGGTAGAACTTGGACACAATGATGGAGGAGGATAATGTACTCACACTGATGTAATATTGTTTGTAACCAAGAACTATAGCTCTGCTAAAAGAAAAGTTACATCTGTTGCCTTTTTTTTTTCTTGCTATGCATTATTGATGGTAGAAGGAATGGTGTTGTATGGATACAGAGACAGTGAAAGTGATTCCTGTCTAATTTAAAAATAGTTCTTTACCTCCCAGTGCCTACTTTCTCATCCGCAAAGGTTTCAGGTTGATTGGAAATGAACGATCCATTGCAGGGTTTCTCAAACTTCTGCACTGTTTGCTTCATACCTAGGGTTGTTTGGGTGCCCGCCAAGGATGCACTTAGCTTAGTTCCGCAGGGTGTTCATATACTGTGGGAGGGGGGAATTTATCAAAACTGGAGCAGTTGTCCATGGCAACTAATCAGCGTCTCTTCAGTTTGCTCAAGCAAGATTTGAAAATGAGACAGAGAAGCTAATTGGTTGCAGTGCAAATCTGCTCCAGTTTATTCCAGCTTAAAAAAATCTGTGTTGCATGTTTAATTAGTTACTGGCTTGCATAGGTCTGCATGGGATCATTGCCAGCACTTTTACAACTTTGTGTCTATGTGCCTGCACTAAATTTTCATGCCTGTGCTTCCATCAGAGGAGCTATTTCCTAGGTAACTGATGGCCATGGTAGGACTTGAACAGGTAGGTGAGGCTTCCAGCTACTTGATGCATTGATTAATATAAACAGTATGTGCAAAATTTGGTCTAATAATATTATTTGTTACATATAACATAACATTTTAGATTTATGTTGGGTAGGCATGTCTGGAAAATATTTAATTTTGCTTCTGGTAGAGGGTAATGTTGCAGTCTATGATGGGACAGTCCCATGATATTCTTCTAGTCTCCACTCACTGAACATGCTGCTGCCACCTTGTCACAGTTTTTATGCTGGCCCTATTGGCTTCAGTAGGGAGTCCTTTGACAACAACATAGGCAGAAGTTGCAGTGAGTACAAGAGATCACTAAAGTTCACTGAACACACAGAATTTAAACATTGGGCATGCTACAGTAAGTATAGTATTGAACTCCGGCTTCCTTGCACCAAAGATTTGATTTTTTTGGGTGGAGGTTTGTTTAATACTAGAAAACAAATACCGTTTTATGTGCTATCTACACCAACAAGACACATGTTAATAGTCAGCTACATACCGTACTTCATCTCATTCATTTCAAGTTTGAACATGTTCATTGTGTATAATGTAATGCAGTCTAGCTCGTCTTCAGCTCCTTTTATCCTTTATAATGCAGTGTTTTTTTTAAAGGTACACTTCACTTGAAGAGGTGCTGCATCTAAACTGGCCATTTAATGTGAAACCCAATGCAGTTTCAGAAAGAAAAACACTTTGTACATAAACAGTCATGTACCTGTTAAATAGACAGGTGCTTGGGGAGGTCCAAAAGGAAAAAAGTATTTCCAGAGATATCCACCAAAGTAAAAGAGGAGAGTCTGAAGAGCCCTTTAGGTTTAGTATGTTTTCAAAAATAGTGTATAAGTTAAATAGGAAAGTTTTTCCTATCCCCCGTTTATAGGCTAACTAGGTTGTGGGTAAGCAGAATGCTACAATGCAACCTTCCAGTGTCTCTTGTGGAGAATATTGCTGTCTTCACATAGAGAAGAGGTTGCTCTCAATGCCTTGAAATGCTCAAATGGACATGAATGAATGCTAAAGACAACTTATTTAGTGTCAGGGGAAAAAACAGACGTTTGTTTGATTGTGTGGCAGAGGTGCCTGTGGTTTGTGTGGTGCCTCTGCCACACAACCAAACAAACGTCTGGTTTTTTTTTTCCTAACACTATCAAGATGCACCTTTTGAGAGGAAGCAAAGAGTAGTATAGCTACTCTTTGCTTCCATAAAATATAAATGTGTCCTTCATATGAGCTTCAGAATGTCAGGTCTTGGCTAGCATGTTACCTTTTCTTTGACTGGAGGGAAGGTAGATACATGTGGTACCTAAAATAAAATAAATTTTAAAGTTTGGTTGGATAGGCATCACATGTAGTCTGTGCTTAAATTTGCTACGGTATATCAAAATGAACACACAACTTCAGTGTCTCAGGGTCTTTGAAACATTTGACTTTGCATTTTGTTTTTTTTACTGAAGGTAAACTCTGCCTATTCATTTTACATGATGTGCTCATTTTGAAATTCCCAAAGTTGTGATGGGCCTGTCTTGAGAGCCTCTGTCAACGAATGATAGTCAACTGTACAAGTAGATTTAAAGCAGGATGAAAGTACCCTTCAAAAGAAGAAGGGATATTCACCTTTCCTATAAGTGGCGTGTTAATCTTCTGAACTCCGAGTACAGCTGCTATCCCCAATGGATGTGTCAGATAGCATGTCCTCTGCTGGGTTTTGTGGTTCCTTCCGCTGACCCCTACATCACTGCAGGACACAGTAGCAATGTAGAGGTAAGTGGGAGGAAGCATAGTTGCCAGTGGTAGACACACAGACACAACTGGAATTGTTGGATAGCAGGAGTGCTCAGAGCTCTGCAAGAGGGTGACGATTCCACATGCCACCTGTCCTGGTGAAGAGTGCTTCTCTTCTTTTGCAGGGTGCTTTCCTTTGATTTTGTCTGGAAAGAGGCAGGGTTGCTTTAAATAGTGATTCAGTGTCTTTCTTACTGGAAATTACACCTCAAGTTCTAACCATTAGAAATTTCCAGCATAGTAATTTCTAGTCAATAAAGTATTCCCCACCCTCATGTAAGGGTAATTTGGCTGCTGGCTCGCTAGTATTTTGTTTTGCTTTATTCGGGATCCACATTAACAGTATTAGACAATATTAGAATAGGCTGACCTTTTTTCAACCTTGTGTACTATGTTATCATGTTTTTTTACTCCTCACTGATTGCAGCTGAGACTGAGCAGCAAGGAGGAGAGGAGTACTGCCAACTGTACCATGAAACCAGCTGTCAAGGGACATTTTAAACCTGTGTCGAAGGACAGCTTGCTGGGTGGAAAAATCTTTTTCACCTTAAAGGGTCTTAGATTAAAAAGTTTAGAGTTGTTTGTATTTTCCTAATTTGTCTTAAAAATACAATCATTTTACAATAATTTAGAAGATTAAAGAAAGCACTTTCCTTGTAAATGTTTACAGAAACTGCTGCCAAATATGAACTATTCAGCTTATAAAAACTCACCGGTGTATAATCAATGAACAAAAACTCTATTCTAATCCGTTCCCAGGGACTTCATTATTCCCCATGAGGTGCTGTCGTCTTGTACAGCATAGAGAAGTTGAAGTCAGGTTGTGAATCGCAGCCCTAGGTGTCAAAGCTCTCTGCATACATTAAATCCGGGGGGTGTGGTTAGAGATGAGGGTTTAGCTGTCGACATTTAATAAAATGTCTAAACTTGCAAATGAGTAATAGAGATGCCTAGTCTGTATAGGCTGAACATTTTGGGGAATGAATGGGTGCATTTGAAACAGCTTATGGAGCAGATTGTGAAGGTACCACTGTTTGTTTAATGCTTGGGGAACATAAAGGTTCACATTATCATATATTAAACTCTTTTCTGTAAAATGTATGTGTGCTACAATAGGATAATCTAAATTGTTTTTATATTTTAGGACCTGAAGGCACCTTTACTGGAGAGGACTCCATTAATCTTAATGATGCAGATGAAGGTTTCTCATCAGGGGCCTCGGTTAGTAGCCAGCCTGTTGGAGCCAAACAAGCTTCATCTTCATCTTCATCCCAAAGAAGTGGTTCAAGAAAAGGAGGCAGCGTTCGATCAATCAAAGAGAAGGAGCAACCTAGTCCATCAAAGCCTAATGAAAGTCGGGAGAGCACACCAAGGAAACAGCCTGTTTCCACAACTGCAGATACTTTACTTGAAGCAATTGAGCTATCACCTTTGAAAAAGCACCTAAGCCTCCCAGCAGGCCATGTGGTTGCAAAAGCAAATAGTCTTAGTCTGATCCGAACCGCCAGCACTTCATCCAGTAAATCTTTCGACTATGTTAATGGCAGTCAGGCAGGTGGAAGTGGTGGAATAGATGGAGTGACAAACCTTTCCACTTGCAACACCAACCGCTTTTCAACAATAAGCTTACAAGAGGACCGATTAGGCCAAGCAGGAGAGGGCAAAGACCTATTATCTGCTGGTGCCCCGTTGACCAAACAGTCTCGATCCCCAAGTTTCAATATGCAGTTAATTTCCCAAGTGTAGGTTCCCTACTGTCTTTTAGAAACTGTGCAGCTTTGCATAGGAAGAGAGAGTTTTGTTATCATTAAGTTCCCACTCCTTTTGATTTCCCTCAAATAATTATGTTCAAGCAAAGCAAGAGCAATACAAATTACTGTCCCCAAATTCTTGATCCCTGTTCGACATACAAGCAGTTTTTCTTGTCCAAACTCCTAGCCTTTTCTTCCCTTTCTGGGTGAAGTGCAATTTAGGAAAAATCCCCTTTCATCACTGTGAGTCCACAATGAATTTCTGCCGGAGAGAGGGTCAACTTCAAGGATGTTTTTGGAATATGCTTATAGCTTGCACTCAAGTTACATGATGTCTTTATCCACCACATGTCCATGTGACTTACTTTAAATGTCAGTGGACCATTTAGTTTGTGAAATTAGTTTATCAATAACCCAGGTTACATCTGTCTGTTTACTGTGGCTCTGGACAATCCCATTTCCTGCTTCCTTCTCGTAATCTTCAGCAAACATGTACTTTAGTAGATAGCATTTATCATCTGTTGACAACAGATACATTCTGATTTCGGTTTGTTTCATTTTCCATTTCCCAACATCTACGTCTTCCCTTTTTCCACAATGTGTGGGGTTTGTCTGACCTAAGGATTTAAACTTGGACAAAAAAAAAACCTAGATGAAAACCAGATTCTTGTCTTTTAAGGATGTTCGCTTTACCTACTGGCTAATGCTTGCAGTTGGATGTCAAGTTCAATGTCGGGTAAAAGGAGGGACTCCATAGGCTGTCGTTTTGTTTTTGCAAACAGCCTGAAGGGCCCTCTCAGCTGCTCCCCTAAATCCCTTTCCCCCAGTATCTATTAAGATCTCAAACCTACTTGTGGTGTTTGTTCCAATCCAGCCAGGCCAGTTATGAGAACACATCAGGGAGTGTCATACAGTCTGCTGGAATTGCTGTTGTACAAAATGATATTGTGTTCTCTGTTCTTTTGACCACACTGCCATTGATATTGACCATTCGTTTTGTAAGTTGTGATAACATCCCTAAACTTACTCGATTCTGGAAGGGTGGGGGTAGTGGGTGTGCTGATTTAGTGCTGCGCGACTCTCACAACCTCCAACAACCAATTAAAGCAAGATTATATGTTTTAGCTTTCCTTCCGCTAGCTGTGAATGTATTGGGTTGTTCAATGGCAGCATTTGGAAACTAGTTACATTATCCATAAGAGTACTATGTGGTTGAAGATGTTATTTTCTTGTCCAGTAGCTCGGTTTTATTGGAGCAGTACTAGTCTGCTAGTGTCCCTTGGCTTTTAGATGTTTACACTGTTACTGTCTAGAAGGCAGCCTAAAACCTTCTGTCATTTGTTTTGGGCAACTAAGTTATTGTTAGCTGCAGATGCAAACTACCGAGACTTGACATTGTGTTTCATACTAGTTATTCATTCTAACAACAGCCTGTCCTCTCCTTGCCCTATAAACGTAATGGCTGGTTACCAGTGCACACAGGTCTACTCTGTCATGCTGTGTGCTTGCTGTCAAGTGAAATATTTTTGTGTTCTGACATCTGCCAAGAGATTCTAATGTCTGTATTCTTCATGCTGGATGACTCAGAATAGCAACAGCCTAACTTGCAGCTCTCTGTCAAATGAAGCTTGGAAAATGTAGCTGCTAACTGGCACCCCTAATAGAAGTTCAGAAGGGACCAGTATACTGTATCAACAAGTGGATGAAATGCTGGCTGTAAGTCCTGTCTACTGGGCTGCTGCTATAGAAGTGGCAATAATTATATTAACAATTATATTGTGCATATGCAGACCTATTCCTTTTGCTGGAGACAGCTGATGCAATGGTTGGCTCAGAGTCAAGGTCCGTGTTGATTTGGCTGAGCTTATAGAGCAGTAGCTTCCATATGTTGCTTTCCTTTTATGTAAAATCTGTTCTGACATTTTGTAGAATGTGGCAGAGTTAATGTTATATATGCATTGAGAAATCTTAGTAAGGGGTTACTAGGCCACATTTGATCAGGCTTATTTAACCCAAAAATGAGCAATGTTCAGAGGGCTTATACCCATAGCAACCCTTCAGAATGAATCATTAATCAGAATTAATTTGCTTATCTGCTTACAGTAAACTGAAATTTGATTGGTTGCTCTGAGTTACTTCATCATCACCCTTTACAACGTCTTACAAATGACTTGCTTTATTCAGTAGCTTGTCTAGTTCACAGTACAGCTTGCAACATATAAGTTGAGAATATTTAAAACTAAAAGACCTTCTTAAGAGCAAACACCACAAGATGCCAGAAAAGCTTCTGCTGTGCCCTGTCTTGAGCTCAGCATCCACATTACAGTCTGACAGTACAATCTTGTACCAAAACGAAGTAATATGAGGACCTAGATAAACTATCCATTCAAGTTGCGTCCAGTCAGGCAGGTTCTTGCACTACGTAGATGTTGGTAGATCTAAAGGAGATTGTACAGTCACATCGTAATGTATGTAGTTAGCTTAGCTGAGGCTTGACTCTTCCTAACTTCATGGCTAAGACCCACCAACTGCCATTACTCTGTCCAATAAGATTGCCCCTTTCTGGTCACTGAGACACTTTCACTGAACAGTGGAAAGCCACTTGATGAAATGTAGCTATGAAGTTGGGTCCTGGTAATAAAGGCAAAGTATATTATTGAAGGGCACAGAAGATGTTTATATGACTGATAACGGTAGTAGTAGGCATGTTAGGAGCTGTGCTGTTAGGCAGGACTTTTACTTAATTCTCGTGCGTTCAATTACCATGGGTTGTGTTAAGGCAGCCCATTCATTTTAAATGTGCACCCAACATACAGGAATGGACCAAAGAAAAAAGAGGCATGCAGCATTTTTCCAACACAGGACCACAACTCACAGTAGTGCATTACCATGCATTGTGAGGTGCTGAAACACAGGTGCATTGGACCTGCATTGCCTTAGTGTGTTAGGGTGCCATTTGAAATGAATGACACCACTATGCACATAACGCAACAAATTTCCAAATTTTGTTTTTACCGTAATAGGGTGTAAAGGTTTACTTTAAAGAAAATGGGTTTAAGCAGGAATTTGAATATTGAGCATTTCTACATTATATCTGCAGGATTTAGAACGCCATCTTCCCCTCATTATATAATAAGATGAGGTTTAATCTGTTTATATTTTTCATTCCTTGATTCCTTCTTTCCCCCCTCAACATGTTAATGAAATGAAAAAAAAAATCCTTTCCAATTTTATTACATATCTTATGTCATACCCAGTGACATCATCACTAGGTGTCTGTGCTTCTCTTTGGAATGCAGGCAGCTTATGGGTGGTGGGGGGGGACTGACTGGGTTCTGTAATAACTTCCTGAAAACATCACAGCACCCAGCCTCAGTACTTTTCTCAAGAGCTCTCAGCCCTGATGCAAGCAGTGTGATGGCACTTGGGAGGAGGTATGCAAATATTAAAATGCCTTGAGTGGATGTCAGTCTGGAAGTGTGAGCATTACTATGCAGATTGTATATGCATGCAGACTGTCCTAAGTAAGGCCCACATGTTATGCCTCCATAACTAAAAAAAAACCAGAACACAAATGAATAAAAGGGGCGGGCCAAGGACAGTCAGGTTGGAGAGGAAAGCGTTAGTTGATGTGAGGCATCCTTTAGACAGGATCTGTAGGACTTGCTGCAGATACCAATGTACCCATTGACAAGCTCAGTGTGCAATTAAATCAGAGTAAGCTATTTTAGTACAGGAGAGGAGCCAGTACAACTCTGCAAGACTGGAAGTAAGACTGGAGTTTAGTTTTACTTACATTGACTCATCATAATATTCATGTTACGTTCTGACTATACAACATCTGTAAGTCTAAACTATTAAATCAATTTGTATACAATGAGGTAGACCCTTGCACAGCATAGTTGTTAATAGATCTAAAGGATATTGTAGCTTTAAATCGGAGTCTTGGAAACAATTCAAGCTGCTCTTTAGCTACCTAATCTTCCACACTGCACACTCAGAAGATTGGAGACCGTGTATGAGGTCAGGCATATAAAAGGCCAGTAATTGTCAGACTTCATGTGACATCTGACGCGCTATGCACCTCAATAACAGCAGTTATAATGGATTTCCCTTTAAAGCAGATCTATCATTCATAACATTGTAGGGGGCCATTTTGCTCACTGAACTTTATCCTATCAGCCCCCAGTGAGCTAATATTACTGTGCAATGATGGAATGAAGTACAGATATGATCCCAACATTTCTTGTCATATGATGAGCAGCATTCTGACATACTGAGCCTGCACACAAGATGGTTGCCTCATCAGCATATATTTTAAAGACACTTTGTAAGCTAATATTTGAGGCAAAAGGAAGCAGCAAAATGACATCTGATAGTGTTCTGCAAGAAGGTTAAAGGACAAGAAGCCAGCTGTGCATTGAATGATATTGTTCACATCCACAATATTCATTAATGTTATTAAAGTCATTGTTATATGAATCAATTTAACAGCATTATATCATTTGGTTATAGTGACCCTTTAAGATCAATTCTGTTTAAGATTAATTATTAGCAGTTGCTAATGTATGTTGATGTAAAATAGGCAAGCATATATTTTTTTAAATGATCCTACAAATATCAAATCCGTAACTAAAACCATAGATTGTGATGCATTACTTCCTGTATAATATGTATATATCACTAGAATTCTATTTACATGGAAACCTTTACAAAGCTGGGCAATATAAACTGCGCATATGGTCAAAAACTACCTAAGCAGAGGATATCTTCAGTGCACCCTGGAGACACTGAACATGCAAGGCTCGTCTTTTCCTACAAATGTCAAGCTTGTTATTGTTCCCCCTTCTCCAGAAACTTCTCGATTTGATTTGTTAAAAACATAAGTCGTCATTGAGCAGACCTTGACTTTTAAAGGATGTGCCCATAATTTTAAATGAAGGTACCCTCTGGGTTTTCTCTGTTATACTCAGTTTGAATTGCCAAGCTTGTGACAGGTTCACTTTAAGGTGTGTTTTATGTCACTGTCTGTGAACTGGGTTAAGGTTAGAGTAGGGTGTTTTTAAGGTGAAACTAAACTCCAGAGTTAAACCTTAAAAATACATTCAAGTACCTCAAGTATTAACAAAAATGTAACTTATTTGTGTATCACCCGGCTGTAGCCCCTCAATCTCAATTGGTGCTGACACTGCCCTTCCTTCTGGAGGGGGGCTACTTTTGTTCCCCATGGTACCTGTGTGTGTTGTGAAGTAGTCTCTACTCCAAGCTCGCTCCCATAATAGACTATAATTTCAATACAAATTAATAAACTAATCTTGAGATTTTAGTCCGCTCCGGGACCGAGCTTGGAGCGGTGGGTACTTTACAACACACACAGGGACCATGAGGAACAAAAGTAGCCCCCCTCCAGAAGGAAGGGGGACAATGTCCACACCAATTCAGAGATGATTTGAAGATCTACAGCTGAGTGATACCCAAATATTTTTTTAATGGTTAAGGTACTTGAATGCATTTATAAGATTTACCTGCTGAGTTTAGTCTCGCTTTAAATCTGCCCACTTCTGTTTCTCATATCCTCCAGTTTGTGGAGCTGAAGTGTTGGTCCCAAAGTGACCCTGAATGCTGCCTTCATTTCTGTTATCCTATGCTACATGGTGGACCCATGGGCTATGGGGAAATCCAGACCCTCTGGAAGATCACATAGCAGAATACTATGGCTGGAAGCAAAGTTTGGCAAGCAGTGAATTTTGGATCCGGGATCCAGGGGCAGGTGTAAGTAATGTCTTTCTTGTTTCAAATGATACACAGACCTGAGCTTTGTAAATTGTTGCTTTAAAGCTCCATACATCGGGACATTGTCTTATTTCGCTTGTAACACTGATCTGAAGAGCATCCCATTTAATCTGCATTTTTCTTCTCTTAGCTTTAGTCTCGGGGTGCTGAACTAGGACCTGAAATATATAAAATAATCTAAACTTTATATTTAACAACATTTGGATATAGCGGGAAGGATTATAACCATATTGGGGTTTTTTTGTTTGTTTTTTTAACTTTATGTGACCCCATTGGGAAGATTTCCTCTCACTTCCTATTCATGTAATAGCAGCACATTAAATGGGGAGAACAGGTGTCATCAGGACATAAAAATAAAAACAAATTGAAGTGCTAACCCTTCACTAGTCTACTATGGGTTGTTTTGTTTTTTTTTGCTGTCCCTGTGCCTACAGAAAAAGCTTTCGTCTCTCTGTGACACATTCATCAGGTCAGTGAGTTTGGGAAAATCTCTTAAAGAGGAACTTGTTTTTTTTTTTTTTCCAAACAATTTTTATTGCTTTTCCATACACTTTAACAGTACAACAAAAAAATTCGGCCACTGCCGAGAGTAATACAGAATATTACATGGTGTTGCGTCACAATATACTTTTCGCATGAAGGCACTCCCCATGCAGCCTTTTACATTGTAAGATGCCTAGTGCACAGAATAAGCATAAACTTCAAAAACAGAACATACATATTCAACACAATATCTAAAGTAAAATCCATACACGTCGAGTTTGTAAAGGTGCCTAACACAATTGTGGGTAAAGCCCACCGGATTCGATCTAGCTGGTGTATTTGTTCTACGGGTTTAAAGAGACAAATATAGCAGGTGCCCCCATACCAACCACTTCGGGTCAGTGGGATTCAGTAGGTCTCTCTGCCCCCGTGGGCCTTCCTTACCAATTCTGGTCCAGAACCCCCCCCCCCTCCCCTCCCTCCACAGGTCCCCTATAGAAAGCCCGCTGAGCTTCCAGGATGCGATCATGAATTCCCTAGGTTTCGCAGTAAACAGTAGGTAGTAAATTGAAAGGGAGATAGGATAGCCTTCTGGGTAGACAGCGGGAAGGCAAATTCAATGAATGGGAGCCACCGCCCGAAGAAGGATTTGATTATGTTATCCTCTTCCAGATGAAGCTCCGCATCTAGTTTCTCCAGATGAAATAGCTTAGTTAAATCTTCCGTCCACCTAAGGGTAGTGGGGGGGTACTGCGAGAGCCATTCTCTCATTATGCTTCTCTTGGCAGCCAGCAGGGCCGTGCCTACCCATTGCTTACTGTATCTACTAAGAGAAACAGATAGTGCTGACTGGTCAGTCCAGAGGAACTTGTTTTAATTCTCATCTAACCTAATAAATTGTTGCTTAAAATTGCTTGACCTATAAAAATGTTGCTTGAATGCTTTAAAATTGCTTAAAGCAAATTTAATGTCAAAGACAGAAGTCCAATTATAGTCCATATTCAGCATTCCCAAACTAAAGCTGAAGGGTGCTTATAAGTATAGCTGCACTTTTAATAAACATTATACACTTGTACTTATTCCTGCTGCTAATGAAAAAATGCCAATATGATATGTCGGCTTTAAACCCCTTCTGAAGCAGCATGGCCTGGTCATGTGTTTGCATCCATCTTTGCAGTAAACAAGCTGCTTCTGGCCACCACTAGATGGCGCAGCTTATTCAGAGCAGAGGAGGATACACCCAGAGTCAGGAGGCTGCATGCAGTATTTGATGACAAAAGAACTTCTCATTCGAAAAGATAACACATCATAGTGGAATTTTTTTTTTCAGAGGCTGCTGGGACAAATCTATAATTTTCGGTGAAATTGCAGTTGTACTTAACGGGGCTCAGATAATCTCCTGAAATCTTTGTTGAATGCTTTGGAATTGTTTTTTTGAAGGTGATGCTTCTCATGCCAGCATTTACAGGCTAGGATTAAACCACACCTGTGTTTTTGAGGCCTACATACTTCCTATAGCTGACTTGATGAAACACTTTTATACTGGCAGCTTATACACTGAGTGGCCAGATTATTATGACCACCCCATCAGTACTTCGTTGTGCCACGAGATAACTCCACGAGATGACTTAATTGGGCCGCCTCGTGACTCCACGAGATGTTGAAAGGTGATGTGAGGAATCTGACACGGCACTGTTGCCCTTCTGTTGTCTTGTACCAGTCTTGCCACTCTCCGTTCTGCCCTAACATTGACTAGTCGCTGATGGCCACAATTTGCACGTTCAGACCCAGATTTACGGCTGACAGTCCAGTCTTTAAACACTTTAACAATGAGCCCCTCTTGAACATTTACCGAATTCTGCTGTTTTGCTGATACTCGCTCCATGGCTCCGAGCGGCAACAATCATCCCACGTTCAAAGGCTGTTAAATCGTGTTGTTTACCCATATCTTCAGAAAAAAATCACTTCTACTGTCGTGGTAAACAACCTGCTTCCCTATTTATAATGGTCTGGCCCTCTAGCAACTTCAGCGTGAAATTATAGCTAATTTGCCTACATACGTCAGGTGGTCCATAATAATCTGGCCACTCAGTGTATATGAATTTCAATTATCAATTTAAAGCACAGCTCTATCTTTCTGGCAAATGTAATACTATAGGGAAGGGAAAAATCAATCAGTTTAAAATAGTAATACTTCCTTAAGACAACAAGTAGAGTTTGAACATTTTGTCATTAGACGGAAGCTACACCTCTAAAGCCTGCACAAGCATTAGGGTATACATTATTATTACCTGATGGTTTTTCTGTGTTACTATTTTATAATAGTGGAGTTGTAGAGAGATTTAAAGTATACATCTATTGGATTTTGGAGCACTACCCTATTCCTATCGTAGTAAAGAAGAGAACAGGATCTTGCCATGCATGCACTTTGGACTGTATATTTATTATAATGGGTACTGAGGAATTATGGCTTGCAAATGGAGTATTTTTGTATTGTTGAAAAATGGAAAGGTTATATTTTTAGTATACATTTTGAAATGTGTGTCACTTTAGCATGAACCATAGAATATTGCTAAACAAGCACAGTATTTCCAAAAGATATTTGCCAGGTAACATTTCACTGCAGTCCCACAGAAAACTTTAATGTAGTTTCAAATTTTGTTTTGTGTTCTCCACAGTATACTGTCAGTACTATTAGTCTTGTAGAAATGCAGGTTGCGTAGTTTGAAAAAACCTACTTGATCAGCAACCAATCCAAAAAAGTCCTGTTTTTTTATAAGTCATTGTGAGTATGGGCCAGCAAGGAATCATAGAACGGTTTCCTTTTTGGTCATGGCCAACGTTGATACATGGGGGTTTTTTTATGTTGTCACACGATACCTATGGGAGGCAAACTGTTGTTAGGACTAAGAAGCAGATTATGAAGCTAGAAAATATACTGCAATGTTCGGTTAAGTCTATGAAACATTTGCACACTAGTGTTGAGAATATCGTCCCAATATTCTCAGGATGCCTACATTTGTTTTATTACAATAGATCCCAGCCTACAAGTCTCTTTTTGTTGCTCTTACAAATATTGCTTTCAAATTTTATTGACAATCATTTAGTATGTAAATCAAAGCCTAGAATGATACTTTGTGTTCAGGAGTCATCATGCTGTATGTATGCGTGTTTTAGTTCGGTTTGTTTTATATATTTGTATATGAATACGGTTTAAGATTTTGTGTTTTTTTTTTTTTTCTTTTTTATTAATGTCAAGAAGACATTAATCTTGTACTATAAAAGTACTTATTTTACATGGCAAGACATTTTTGAAATGTGGTGATCTAAGACAGAGATGTACAGACTGTGGGCTGAGGCTCAGTATTCTGACCTGTTAACTGGGCTTCCATTCTAGTCATTATGGGTTTTTTTCGTATAGTGAATCTTACTTTTGTTGTCTGGCTCCTTTCTGTGACTGTTTTAGGAAATGTAGGACTTTTTTTGGCACCTTTGAATGCTGCCAGTCATGCAGTCCTCTATACTGTACTCTGTCAGCGGATACATCCACTGACCAATGTCATACCTGGTAATGTATATACAGTGCTGCAAAATATAACTTGGAGAAAGTTTGTTCATAATATGAAACGTTGTTTTATGGTTTCTACAAATGATAAAAGTAAAGTTGTTTATATATGCTGCAAGCTAATTCACCACTTCACCCTATTTTCTCTGAGCTTCTCTCTATTTCTATTCTGGTTAAAGCTAACAAATTAGATGGAGCTCATTAATCTCTCTTCAGTAATAAATACTTTGTTCCTATAACATCTAGTTAGAAAGCTGTAAACATATGCACAGCGGTAGTCCTAAATCATGTAAGTTTCTGTTAAGACCTTAACAAACAAATTTTGGATTAAAGTGACTCTATCACTAATATGAAGGTTCAATATAATGTTGCCCCTGCAGTGAAGACACAAATACTCTCTTCTGATGCCAACTCTGCGAGTAGTGAAGGAAAATCACTGGCTAAGGATCCTGCCAAATCCATCAATTCCAGCAGTGTTGTTTTTCTGGTGTGGACCTCGTGAGGACCAGCAAATCAATACTTCCAGACGTTTTATATTCTTCAGAATCTTTAGCCGTCGTCTTTTCTTCACTACTGCAGAGATCAGCAGCAGGAGAGGCGAGTATCCCATGTCTTCTTTGCATGGGCCGTGTCTTCTAACCTTTTATTTTAACAAAAGAGTCACTTTAGGAAACGGTTTGTAAAAAAAATAAAAATTAAAAAGTAATAATGTGCAAAGCTCATTAATGTCCTTTTATGTACCACAAATCGATTAGCAGTCCATGATCAATAAAGCTTATTTTTGTTCAAATCATCACTATTTGAACAAAGTTACCAACAAAATCATCTAGGCTGTGTACTATTATTGCCTGATTTTCTTTTTGCAATGACAAGGCAATATCTTGACGGACCTTGTCAAAGGATCATGTTACGCCATTATTACTCCACCATTTTGATACTTCTTTAAGGTTTATCTGCAGATGTATGTGTTCTTTTTTAATGTCTTAAGTTGGTGGTTTTTATTATTATTCTTTCAACGCAGGTATTGTCGTCTTAAGTTTTATTTATTCTGTGCTATAACTCAGGGTTGGACCTTGTGTAATCTCGCTGGAGATGGTTGCATGTAGCAACACAAACATTCAAGTTTTCTCATTGTAGAAAATAAGCCCCAAAAACCAACATACTCATTATGCACTGAAATGCGTAACGGGTGTCTAAAGTTATAGACCTAACCGCTTAAGAAATGCAAGGGGTTTGTGCAGCTCTATATAGAGGTGGTTAGTGGGCATTTTTTCAGAGTACTACTCCATGTATGAATCTACTCTATTCACTCTATCAAAGAATGTTTTGATTGAACTTCTAGGAGTTTACCAGAACACCTAAGCATTGACTATTTACTACCCGTAGGTGCTACATATGAAATGCTTGGAGTTCTGGAGGCACAGTAAGCTGTAGAAAAGTTGGCTGCTTTTCAATGGACATTCTTTTAAAGTGAATCTGTGCCCATATCATGGACAATAACGTATTTACATATTAAGCTGTAAAAGCTTTAAACTAGCCATCACTGACCTCTCTAACTGCTTATATTGTGAGATCTTTCATTCTCAAAGATCACAATAGGGAGGTCAGGTTTCAGTCCCTTTCTAACAGCTTAGAAACCCCTGTGTTAGAGGCCTAGCAGGCTGCCAAGATTCTGGTGTAATAATAGGAAAAAGGCTAAGATTAACGAGCCTCTCTTGTGAACATTGAGCCCCTGTTTGCACCTGAGCTGATCCTGAACATTTCCTGAGGGTCAACAACCCTCAACATGAAGAATCCTTATGGGATTTGTAGTTTCAGCACAGCTGGAGAGCCAAGGTTGTCTACCCCTGGTCTAAAACCACTCTCAAGTGTGAATGGGGGCTGAAGATGAATTTTTCTGCAATGCCTATAGCTGCAGAGGTGAATTTTTGAAAGTGCTTTTACTGCTTGTTTAGAATATGTAAATACGTTTGTGTGTATAGTCTGGGCACAGGTTCACGTCACTAATGTAGCTGTTACTGAAACTGTAGAGAGTCATCCTGAGGGCTCACATTTCAAAGGGCAGGTACATTTCTATCCTAGAAAGGAAGCTCCACCCTTGTGTATTGTGGAAAAGGGATAGGCTGTAGACATGTTACCCTGTTAGAACAATTCACCAGTTAAAAATTTCAATGGAAGTCTTTTGCTGTAGCCATTCAAATGTGAATTGTGTGCGACTGTGGAGACGGGATAATGCATTGTCCTCGTTTCATCGAGTTCCCCTTTCTCTTTTAAAGCTTGCAAAATTAATGATCAGTCTGGCAAACAATTTTCAGGGGTAAATTACTATCATCAAAGAGCATCTGCAGCAGCTTATTTGATTTGCTTTCCATTACGCTCTTTAAAATAAGCTTTCTTTTGATATTGGTTGATTTTGCTATCACTCAAAGCTGGTGAGCTAACTGGTGCCTCGTTGTGTGCATGAAGGCATTCACTGGTATGCTAGTGTGAAACAAAGTTGTGTTTATGTGCTAAGAGGAGCAATGCTGCTTTCTGGGCTTGCACATTTTTGCAGGCTCACTGATCTCTATGGTGAAAAGTAAGCCGTGTCTTTCCCCATTGGCTGGGATTTAGCGGTTTACTCCTGCCTCTGGGACCAGTGTTTTTTGTTATTTCTGTAAAGTGCAGAAAGAATGAAACCTATTTGAAGATCATATTATCGGTGCATGTTAGACAATATTTATAACTGTCTTACTGGAAGCTGGTAAATGCTGTTCACTGTTGTTGAAATGTGAAACTTAGTTGCTGTTAACAAATGTAAATATCTACCAGAGAGTAAAACAAATATTTTAATTCATTGTAAATAGAGATGTACAAATTTCTCAATCATCCAGAATATCTATACTATGTTAAATAAATATTGTACTGTTTCTTGCTTCACAAGTCTGGTTTTATTCAAGCAAAGTATGTTATGCTGTCAGCATTGAGGTTGGTGGGGGGGGGGGGGGTTCACATTTATGTTACTATAGCATCTCCACTATATTGCAAAGTATACGGTTAACTACAGTTTATCTCCACAAGGTCAAGTATCACATAATCGTGTTTACACAATCAGTCAGAATCTGTGTGTAGGTCTTCACTTACAGGCTGGTTGTACCAGGGCCCGGCGTTGCTGTTACTGATCTCACCTGCAGCAAAACGTCACAGCAATTCCTGACAAGGTTCTGTAATTGTCACATCTCTGAAGGGTATAAACAATTGTCATATATGAGAAGGGTATAAACAATTGTCATATATGAGAAGGGTATAAACAATTGTCATATATGAGAAGGGTATAAACAATTGTCATATATGAGAAGGGTATAAACAATTGTCATATATGAGAAGGGTATAAACAATTGTCATATCTCAGAAGGGTATAAACAATTGTCGTATATCAGAAGGGTATAAACAATTGTCGTATCTCAGAAGGGTATAAACAATTGTCCTATCTCAGAAGGGTATAAACAATTGTCGTATCTCAGAAGGGTATAAGCAATTGTCATATATCAGAAGGGTATAAACAATTGTCGTATATCAGAAGGGTATAAACAATTGTCGTATATCAGAAGGGTATAAACAATTGTCGTATATATGAGAAGGGTATAAACAATTGTCCTATCTCAGAAGGGTGTAAACAACAACATGTAGAGGCTTTGAGAGGGGCCCTATGTGTCTACCTAGTGAGGTCCTGAGCAATTGGGGAATTTTATTTAAACTACACATGTACTTTTGTAATGACAAGTTGAGCTTATACATAGTAGAAGGTGATTAAAAGATGGACTTAAGTGAAAAAAATATATATTATAGATGGAGACTGCACAAGTGAAATACGTTTCTGCTAATAAAGATTATGCTAGGTTTGGTTGGCTGCTTTTTACTGTTAAATTCCAACCTGCTTTGATGATGAATAATCCACACTACAGTGATTTTCTGGTGCTGTGAGGATGAGAGGTAGTGGCTGCAACAGTGAAGAGCTCCCACCGTTTGCCCTCCCCTTTCCTCTTTCCATGCCGTTCATAAGAAGCCTTGTATTCTTTTCACAGAATAGAAGGGGGTGACTTTATCAAAACTGGAGCAGACCAAATCCGGAGCAGCTGTACATGGCAACCAATCAGAATCTCTCTTCAGTTTGGTCAGTTAAGATTTGCAAATGAAATAGAGAAGCTGATTGGTTACCATGCACAGCTGCTCCAGATTTGTTCTGTCCCAGTTTTAATAAATTCCCTTCAAGGTGTTCTGTGAATCGATGAGGGAAGATCCTGTCACTCATCCGTCCCACTTCTACCCTTGTCCATTCACAAAAATCCTTATATTCTTTTCACAGAATACAAGGCATTTTACTTTGTAATGGAGTTCAGCTTTAACGTGTATATCGAGCCAAAACTGTTTTGCTTTTTTCCGTTTTCGATTCTGTTAGCCTAGCCTCTATTAGAGAGATTTCCACTTTAGTCTCCTATTTGACAATGGTTTCTCCAGACAGGAAGTGAGAGTAAATCTGAAAGAGTAACAGAGATATAACAAACTTTTTTTTTTTTTTTCAAAAGGCTAGAGCCCCCACCCGCTTCTTACTTTCTCTTTCTCTTCCTGTATGATAAAAATACTGTCATCGGAACTGTAAGTTGGGGGAAATTTTCTGCAGCCAGGATAGGTTCTACTCCTTCCTGACTCTATTCAAAATAAAAGCTTTGGCTGATTATACATTTTAACATATGCTCCTTGTCACTTTTACAGCCTCTATACCACTATGGACAAGGAGATTGGATGCTTCCCCCAACCTTCTACAGCTCTGCTGACATGATGCTGTATGATCATACAACATGTTTCTTTTGCTTAAGAGGTCTTCAGTTAAACGTTTTTGCAATAGAAGTAAAGTGACATTTCTGGGTAGATTTGTTGTCTCTGCAACTGTCTGAGAGGGGATTTCCCTCACTTTGGAGAAGTTTCCCCTAATTTATTTTTACGTTTCTGTGGAACGGGACGTGAAGGGAAATCTCTCCTATAGGTCACAGAGGTCACAAAACAAAAGTTGGCTTTATATATGCCGGTACTTAATTATTTGTAAGTATGAATGGGTTTTCTGGTAAAGAACAGCGATATGCCATAACCACAGCAAGAAATGACTTGGCATGTAAAAACAGTTATCTGGCTTTTACTGGTTGCTGTTTCCAAATGTACCGTACTGCTTATTAAAGTGTCAAGGCTTTATTCTTCTTAGTGTAACACAAGATTGTTCCGATGACCATGTGGGAAGGGGGGGACTTGTCCAGTTGACACAAGTTTAGGAAAATATAGAAGCAAGCTGCAACATTGTACACTAATCCATTACCTTGAATCAGAAATCCACTTTCATAATTTTCCCCAAACTTCTAAAAGCTGATCTCAGATGGTTTGGCATTTCTCTCGAGTTATTGAGTCCAGCTTTGCTGCTCTGCTGGCCTGAAATAGTCATCCTCTGTAACTGGATAATAAATCACATCTGCTACCCGTGATATTGTTTTTCATATTGAGGTCACCACCATTGTTGTAATTCCAGACCATCTTGACATTAGCTGGGTATTTCATTTTTATCATTTACAAGCCGAGCGCTTTGAATTATTTCCTTCTGAAAGAGATTTAATGTTTGATACTTTAAATGTGACTTACAGCTGAGGCCAAATGCAGGAACACATGGAGCTTTGTTTTTATGGTTTCTAAGAGATGTTTGACAAAAGCAATCCCAAATATATTGCAACACAAAGCAGCACATTTTGTTTTTGACAGATCGGACGTAATCACCACATACTCTCTAATGACCTAACCATTCAAGTGTATGTAAAGCAAAAATAAAATTAGTTTTAAATAGAGATTTTAACCCTTTCCTACTCTGAGTGTTTTTGCTGCCTCTGGTCCCCTGGGGAGATTTCCCAATAATTCCTGTCCTGGAAATGCAGCAGAAAAGGAGAGGAAATCTCTTCAAAATGAACTAAATGTTCTTTTTAGAAAGTTGTCACAGAAACAAGTGTTCCCATTAAAGGATTTGTTTTTCACCTTCTGCTCTGATGACTCAAATGTTTTTTTTTTTTCCCTTTAACATTCTGTCTCAGCGACATTAATCACCAGGACTAATAGAGTGATTTATCTCACCATCGGGGACAAAGACCGCAATAAAAGGTTGACAAAGGGTCTAAACCAGCTATTAACCAGGGTTCCATGGAATCCTATGGTTCATCCAGAAGTGTCTAAGGGTTTCGTGAGCTGTGGCTTTCTGACCTCTTGTCTGATGGTGTTTGCATATTTCCAGGGTCAACACCATTTGGCAGAGCCAGTGGCATGGCACCAATGTTCTTTTTATCTACCTGGTATTCTGGCCACCACTGTAGGGGGTATTCTAACTACCAAAAAAAAAAAATTCCCACTCAGTCCAAATGAATGGGTTTTAGCAGGTTTTTCCCAAGACATGAAAATTATTTGAAGGGTTCCTCTGGGGTAAAACATTCCCCACTTAAAACTAAGAAAAAATTGCCTTAACATACATTTAACAAAATTAAAGCTATAAAATAGACGTGAACTTAAAAGTACATGTTTACCAATAAATGGAATCTGTCACGAAGTAACAAAAACCTGTCAGAAGCCTATGCTGGAAAAAGCCTTTCCCTGCCTAACACAAAACATATGCAATCCAAGAAAATGACATCAGAAATGAAAGAGGTATATACTAATGGTCTCCAAAGGTATCCCTTTTGTGGGCACATGGAGGTAAGCCAACGCTTTTCAGGGGTTGCAAGGCTCAAAGCTGAAAAAGAGAGAAAACATCAAGCTGGAACAGGAGCTATATAGAATCTACATTATGTGTTTGCATAGCTAATGTGTCAATGCTAATTACAATGCTGGGCAGATGTGATCAGATTTGTTGTCAGCCTCAGGCTTGACTATTGATCTACATGTTGTTACCAGTCACTGGGGAAGTTGAACCTTTGAAGAAAAAAAATTAGAAAGCCAAAACTGGAAAAAGAACAGAATAAATAGGATCCAGGGTGGGAACTGACTGCCATACTGAATGAAATGTATTCAGCTTAAATGTCTTCTCTTTCCTCTCAATCTAGAGACAAACCTCAGATGTAGGTGAGTTATAATTACACTAACTGGACCTCCGTATCTTGTATTCCTTGGGGTGTCTATGAAGTCACTGCGGTGCTTATTACATACAATTTGCAAAGTATTTAATTTGTCCCCAAAACAATAAAGATATGTGTTTCCAACGTTATATGTTTGTGATTGTACCTGTTAAATGGGTATTGCAGAATAGGGAAAAATAAGTACTACGCCAAATGGGAAAATGCCGATTTGCTGTGTTGCTGATAGCAATCTTCACAGTTACTTATAGAGCAATAATACTGCAGTCCTCATAGCTCTTCATATAGAGCAATACTACCGTAGTCTTCACAGTTCTTCGTATAGAGTAATAATACCATAGTCTTCACCATTCTTATTGAGTAATAATACTGTAGTCTCCACAGTTCTTATAGAGTAATAATACTGTAGTCTTCACAGTTCTTATTGAGTAATAATACCGTAGTCTTCACAGTTCTTATTGAGTAATAATACCGTAGTCTTCACCGTTCTTATTGAGTAATAATACCGTAGTCTTTACAGGTATGTATAGAGCTATAACACTGACTCATTGCTTGTGTCTGAGAGATAACCTTATGCTTCAACTAAACTCACTGTAAAGAAGGTAGAAGGTATTGCTGCTCTTCTACAGCTATATGGCACTTTTATTTAGGTTTTCTAGAGAAGACTAGATATATCTAGAGGTAAAGTAGAACCACTGTAATGCTGAACTCCGGGATAAGCAAATATTGTCTAAATACAAGGACCATGTGTATTCTTACTTGAATCTTGATGTGCTTTGTGTATTTCTTCCAGAGTTGTACAATAATAGTGTGAAACGTTGCCACTGTGCAGGAGCTTCCTGCAACAAAGACCGGTCACTGCTGCTCTCTCTTGTGCAGGGTGACTGGTCTTATATCCTCCGAAACCCCCCCCCCCCCTGTAGTTTTCTGCAGTCATCCTGTAGTGGGTGGGGTTTGCTAGGTTCCTCCCACAGCTCTGCTCTTTGCACAAACTGCAGCATGTGCATCACAGCATGTGCATCTGGGTTTCCTAAGGCAGTGGTCCCCGGGCCCACGGCCCAAGGAACATTACATTATTTCCATTTTATTTACTGTGGTGTATTTCTCTCGGATTTGTCCGACTTTCCAGGACGAGAGGTTAACCGGGAGCTGAGAGACGTCACCTAACGCCGCACCAATACCGCGCATGCGCAAAATATCGTGATTATCGGGTTGGTTTTAGGTGACGTCTGGAGCTGCGCAGCTGCAAGCGGCAGTGGCGTTGTAGCTTTGGTAAAGAGAAGGTGTGTATCGCTCTTCTCTCTGTTCACCGGTACTTTCTCATGTTTAACAGTGCTTGGTGTACGTGTATATTGTGTTTGCTCAAATCTAACCTACAAATTAGCAAAAATTAGTACAAAACAGACGTTGTTAGAAAGTTTTCTTGGGAAAAAGAAAAGGCCCAGTGAAGAGACAGAAGAAGGGCCTTCAACATCAAAGAAACATGTAACTTTTAAAAGACAATACCATGAGTCCTACTTGAAATATGGATTTAATCGGGACAGGTGATTCCAATCTAAAATATAAACAATCAACGTCCCCCCCTCAGCGGGCCACGGTAAAATTATCAAACGTTGACCGGACCGCGGCGATAAAAAGGTTGGGGAGCACTGCCCTAAGGCATTTGGCGAACCCAACGTGGATTTAAATCCTTTGGGGATATTGAGATATACATTATATTTTAGTGAAAGCTTTTGTCCATGGAGTTCAGTTTTTTTAGGACAGGTTTGTACTTTTAAATTTAGTGTAGCAATGTAACACTAACGATGAAATGTAACTAAGAAGAAACACAAATCAAACATCAATAAAAAGCTATGAGCATAAATTGCATGAAAACTTTAATACTGACATGCAGTCTTTATTACCAGTTTAATTTTTGCAAATGTGTTTACAAATGACATTTTGTTGTGATATTGTAATAAAAAGGTTCTCTCTCAGGCTCCTCCATACAGCTTTATTCTCAAACAGAGGTTACTGCAGGTCATCACATCAAATTGCACACATAAATAGACCAAACGGCATACAGCTATTTTTGGTCTGCTGATGCGTTCTACAGCAACCTTTTGTTCATCACAGATGGTGAATGTAGATGCTCTCACAAAGACTGATGGTGCTAGTTTCAAGGATGTGTTATGTTATATCATTGTATCCTCTTTTGGTTGCATCTAGTAGTAGATACATCGTACTCTGTGGAAGGGAACAACATCTACAATTTTTCTGTTATCGCGAGCAAAGTCCCATAGGAAGTTGTTGATCAGAATAGAATTGATATCGATCTTTTCTTCTCTCTTTTTTAAAAGTTCTTTGAGGCACTCACAGATCAGTTCCACTGCCCAGATTGAGCAACCTCGGATCTCCATCTCCTCACGATCTCCATTCTGAAACATCCAACCTGCAATGACCGACAAAATCAACAGCTTTAACATAAACTGTTCATGAAACAACAATAGGGCTGCCATTGCTGACCTTCTGCAAATGTTGGTTGCCTGGCTATCATGCTTAACTTATCTTGCATGTTTTTATTGTGTCACTATCCTGGAATGAGTATGCAGATAGTCAGAAGTCATTATCTACATACTTGTTCTGGGTCAGACAGCTAGCATTTTCAGAAGGAAAGCACGGCAATAAAAGCCTCAATGTTTTTCTCATGACAGATTTTCTTTAGGCACAAAAGAATATGCATAGAAGGGTCAGCAATATGGCTTACCAATATAAAAGTAAAGGAATTGTAAACAGGTTTTCCGGAAAAGGAAAAACAAACCTGCTAAACAACCGGGATACCTAGTAGGGATGCACCGATACTTTTTAGATACCAGTGCCGATACTTGGCATTTTCACAAGAACTACCAGGGTTGCAGTGGTTGCAGCTGGGACCTGGCTCTGGCACTCCACCACTGTCCTGAAATCATTAGTCTGTATTGTTTTAGAAAAACTATCACATGACAATAAACAAAAATGTATTAGTACTTGTAAGTACTTGGGCAAGTATCAATACTTGTACTTGCAAAACTGGTATCTGTGCATCACTTTATATTTATAAAAACAAAATCGTACATTAAAACAGAGATGTACAGTACAAATCCAGGAGCTCCATGTGCTCCTTACTAATGACAGCTGCCTCCTAACTACGGTACGGTACTTGGTATTGGTGCATCCCTAATACCTAGGTATAGATATGCTCTATGATTAAGTGCAAGTATGTGTGATATGTGTTAGAGTTGTTTTCTAGTTGTCGATGGCCCTCAAAACACCTGAACAATCTGAGGCCAGCGAGCAAGATACTGAAGCTTGGCCCAGTGGGAGATTCCTCCATCCACACAGTTTAGCGTAGATGGAGGAATGTGTTGCACTTTTTCCATCTGACCACAGAAAATCTGCAAATGATCTATAAGTGTATGGCCAGCTTTACACTAACAACAGAGCTATCCAATTTATTGTCTCCACCTGCTTAAATGATTTCCTGGTATCAACTCACACATTGCATGCTATTGCAGATTTATCAGCCTACAAAATGCCAGTGACCATGTGCCTTGCGAAACCTCTTGGTTCACTAACCCATAACATGCATGCAGATGAGGACTTCTGTAGTCTGTTTGTCCTGGTATGGCCACTTGTTCTGAGTCAGTTACCTGAATTGAAGCCAGACAACACATGATAGCCAGCAACTAGTATGTCTGAAGGTCAGCAAGCAGAATTGCCATATTTCATATATATGAAAATGTTTACATATATGAAATGGATTTATTTAATATGGTCAGCGCAAAAAAAAAGAAAATGTAATTGTAACAAAAAACTTCCCTTTTACACACCAACCACTAAATTACCCTAAATAACTGTCCAGCAGTATTGCATTATTTACATATAAGTATTTAAGATTGTACAAACCTTCTTTCAGCTTTTTCAGTAGGCTATCTGAATATTTAAGAACTCCAAAATGGACCAAGGTTTGGGGAACTCGATAGTCCGCAAACATTGTGATCTTCTCAATGTCATTAAAGCAACCATCACCTTTTCCTTCCAGGACCCCCCAGACATCTCCCACCAAGATCTGGGCGCGCTTGTAAATGGCAACTTTTTGACCCTGAGTATGAAAAAAGGAAAATGTTCAGTGATATCACTTAACATCAAAGATTTATCTCAAAGGTTTGAAAGATACGGTATAACAAAGAACATAACCAGAAGAAAGTAAACAGTCCATGCTGCTAAAAAGAGTCTCAAAAATTCAAAGAAACCCATTATATGGGTACAGGGTCCCTGGAAATCCAGGTGGCTACTGTGAAGAAGGACTCTTCCTACACTGCTGATCATATCTCTATATAGGGTAAGGCCAGTCAGGAAATTGTTTGAAAGTGCAAAACTAAAAATATAAGATCTGAACTACATACAGCAGACACAGTTTAAAGTGACATTAAAGTCAAAAAAAGTTTTCCCGCCCCCCAATGTTAATGTTAGCACTTACCTTAAATTATGTCTCTTAATCCGATCTTCTTTCCTGATGTTTTCATCTGTCCCTCCAGCGGTGCGGCGGCTCTCCGATCCAGCGCTGACTCCTCTCTGCTTGCTGGCACTTCTGATCCCACGGTGTCTGCAGGCGGGTGCACGCGTCCATAGACCTACCTTGCGTCTCTGCTCGTCTCCCAGCCGAAAATCCGAACTGCCCATGCGCCTGCCCCAAGACGCTTTGCGGCCGCCCGAGCGGTTTCGGATTCTCGGGCGGGAGCGTGCGGCGATAATGAGGTAAGTTTCAACCGCTGTTAAAGTGTTTTTTTTTACTTTTTGCATATATCTACTGCATGCTAGCTAGGCAAAAAAAATGGAGGGTTTAGAAACCCTTTAACTGCTCAAGGTATAAGTTCTTTATGTAGGCATAGCAGTGGTGTATAAGACTTTTTTCTGGTAATCTGGTTCCAGGCACATCATCTTACCTTTGCTATTGGCTGTGTCTACCTGCCCATACTTGCAGGGCATGTTATACTGACAACGTTGTCCTTTAGCACTCAACAGGACCAGCTCTCCTGGTCTACTCTACCATCCCCCAGTTCTGTGGTCACTGTTCCTGGCACCTAGCAAGCGGTTCTCTGACTTGTTTCATTTGTTGTTCCAACCAAATTCATCAATAAATTTTTCATGTATGTACTGTATATAGATACTATTTTACCTACCAAAGATTTGGGATTTACAACAGCCAGTCATACAGTCCAGCCATCCCTGCAACACAACACAGCTAGGTCAAAGGCCTCCATTGCAGCTACAGCATTACAGTAGGTCCCGGACAAAACCCCAACTTGCTAACTGGACAGTGAAGTATAAACCGCACAATGATGAGGTAATCCCTTTGCTGGCTCTGCTCTCTCCTCTTGTTATCATGTTCACTACTAGACATGATTAGTTTCATTACGAATCTGAATTCAAATGAATTTGCGTTATTCAGAGATTCATATGTATCCGAATTTCCGAATAACAATAGTAACTAATTTCAAGGAATCTGAAAAAAAATTTTACGAAAACAACAAATGAATTTGGGTTCGTTCAGATGTCATAATGCGATAGTTTGGGCCTTTCGTTAACCACTTCAAGACCAGGTGTTTAGACCCCCTTCCTGGCCAATGCCCCGACGCATGTTTGCGTCCGTGTATGTATGGGGGGGACTTAAAAAAATGTTTTTGTTTTTTTATTCTTTTTTGTGTAACTTTTTGGGGGGGAACTTACATTTTTTTCCCTTTTTTTTTTTTTTTTTTACTAAACTTTATTGCTATCACATACTGGGGTAATAAAAACCCCTCTATGTGATAGCAAAATATGTGACAGGTCCTCTTTATGGAGACATCAGGGGTCTCAAAGACCCCTAATGTCACCTAGGACATTTTACTACGGCCGGCCTGGAAGTGGTTAAAGGTTGAACAGCTTGTTAATAATAAAGCACTATGACAAATAGAAATATATTAAAATAAAAAAGTGACTTAGAACAGTGAAAAAACATTAAAGTAAAGTTAGATGATCAGCTTGACTGTCAAGCAACTAACATTTATGGGAAGGGATCAGCAACAACAATTTCAGTATTCTCTTGGAACAGGTTATCCTTCAAAAACCCATTCAGTTTTAGGCCGGTTTACACCTAAGCTGTTAAAGAACAACAAAGGCAGACAGTGAAAGCATTTCCCTTTAAAGGAGAACTGAGGGGAGTGATTTACACTCATCCTCATAGTTAGAGCCGACGTGTGACATTGAAATTGTCACACGTTGGCTCTATAGATCATGAAGTACCGTCACTCGCTTCCCGATCATCTACCTGCAGAGAGCGGTGACTGTCAGCGCTGACTGTAGGAGCGGACGGGGGAGGGGGCAGGCACAGCTGGCTCTGCCTCTAGATAGTCAGAGCCCACTGTAAATCAGCCAGCTGGGAGGATCTCGACAGTATTGCCGGGATCCAGCCTGGCTGCAGGGCTCTCAGTAAATAGTGAGCTATAGCTCCCTATATACTGAGATTTGGGTCACGGGAGGATGTTAGTATATGTATGTAATGACACTTTGCCAAGCTTTGGCCTGTAGTGGTACCACTGGCAATTCAGTAGCATTGTTACACCCAATTTCAGAATGCATATAGGGCAAAGAAAACTTTGATATTTTGATAACACAAAGCTTCAGCAGAACAGCCACAGTCATTTACTCCATCTCCTAGATATTCTCCTACAGATCAGCCCATCTGATCTTTCTTGCAGAGAGGAAAGCTGAATTCTGGTGCCATGTAAACACAGCAGCCCTACTGGTAATTAATCCTTTCTCCAAGGTGAATAAGGTGAAACTGGCACTGCTTGTACTGTAGGTACCACCCACTATTGATCAAACTGAATCAACTAGGCAAGGGGAAGGTAGTGCCTGTAGGACACACCATACCACTGGAACCACTCTTCTTCAACTCAAGCATTTGTAAGCCACAAGGTGGACAACGGCGGCCCAATAGAGAGTTTTGATCAATTGTGAGCCCAACCGCATAGAACTTTTCCCCATGCAAGGTCCTATTCCTGCTTAATAGTACAATTACTGTTCAGTTTTCTGGCTACTACATGGAGTAAGAATAATGCACAAGTTTACTTTTTACTCTTAACATTAACAGACCTCTAACCTGAAAGACACCTTCATCCTTGTAGGAAGGGAAGTTCTCCACCACTAACTGCATCAGTTTTACCGCACTATTCTTGCTCAGCTTCACACAGTTCAGGAAGGATCCTCCAAAGTCCTTCATGAGAATTTTCCCTGTCTGATGAAGGATCTCCAGACGCGTTTCAATCATTGTAATGGGTATATCAGTGTCAGAACGGAAAACATGTCGCAACTGCTCCAAGGTTATGTCGGAATAATACGATGGAGTGGTGATGGGAATGCCTGTAAAAAAAAGAAAGAAACTGTTGTTGAAACCCGTCACACACTGATAATAATCTGCTACTATTAGGGTATGATCATTGACCACATCTGGTGATCATAGCTTCTGCCCTCTCTGCCTGTAGCAGCCACTGTTTCTAAATCTTTATTTGTTTCTTTATACTTAGGGGCAGTTAGGATATATGTGCCTGATTATTATTATTATACAGGATTTATATAGCGCCAACAGTTTGCGCAGCGCTTTACAATATATGGAAGACATTACAATCACAGAGCAATTCAAGACAAGATGGTAAGACAAGACTGTGGTGGCTTACAATCTAAAAGGGAGGGAGAAGTGATTAAGATCAGTCTCACAGTTCCCAATCTAAGCAACAGACATGTGAGTAATAGAAGAAGTCAGAACGTAGTTACTATATACTCCAGTAGCTAAGGCATTGAAACCCAATTAAAAGGCAGATGGGACATCAGGGACAAGCTAGAGTTAAACTCATCAGGATGTAAAATCGGAAACAGGGTTCAGGCTAAGGTTGGAACAGCTGGGCAAAGAGCCAAGATAGGCAAGGTTAGAACTGGGGAAATAGATAAATACACCAATCAGCCAGCAAGTTGGGCATTGTAATGAGAGCCAGGAATTAGAGTGGCATGAGTCAATCAAGAGATGACATTGTGGGTACAATGTGCTGCAGTGAAACAACCGCACATAGAAGCAAGCACCTAACAATGGACAGATGAGTGTGTCACGGCTTCTCTATGGGCATATATTTTTACAATACTTAAGTTTTACTCACTGTTTGTAAACCAATCATGCAATACCTTACTCCAGCTAGGACAGGTAAATTCTCTTCAGACAACTCTGCAGAGAATTCTGCTTGTTGGTGTTAAATTTTCTGGACTTGTCCTATAATTGTGGCATACTGGAGAAACTTTAATTCAGATTTCACATATAAACATGTAATCACACCGCTACACAAACTTATATTTTAGGTTTAGTGGAGAGCCTTCCCACTACCTCAGCAGCATTCTTCTCTTTCATGCAAGGAAAGCAATCATACTCAAGTGGAAATGCTCTTATCCTCAAACTTATCTTACCTATAAAAAAAAACCTCCACTTCTACAAAGCTATATATGCCGACAGGAGATCATTCAATGGATTTGAGAAAGTGTGGCACAGCTAGCTCCACTCTATACATGCCAATACGCAGAGGGTGGGAGGCAGAGAAGGCCCGGACAGAGGTGAAGGGCCGTCCTTTTCTGAATGAATCCCACACTCACTGGATTAGGCCAGCCAGCACCAAAGAAAGGCAAACATTTTGAGGGACCCCTCAGAAAACCAGAAGGTATACTGGTTAAGAAAGGCTGTTGTAGGTGTATTTGAGGGCTAAAGGCTGCCCCCATTTACTAGGGGCTAGGATAACTACAATGTCAGACTTTATGGCAGATTTTTAACAGCAAAGTGTAGAAATATATGCAGAATGAACAACCATAAAATAAGTATAAAATATGAAAAAGGATATCAATAGCATATTGTAACACCTACATTGGTCCACAGCCTGGGGAAGCTAAACAAACTGATTGTGCTTTCCTAAGTTTTCAGCAGGAACTGCTACAACCAGGGCCGGCCTTAGGCCTTTAGGCGCCCTGTGCGAGAAAGCTTTACAGCGCCCCTCAGTGACCACACCTCTCAGTGGCCACACCCTTTAGTGGCCACACCCCCAGTAACCACACCCATTTATCACCCATATTTTCGGTAAAATATAAAAAGACGGGGTCACGTCGGGTAAATAGACACCAAACATGTCATGCTTTAAAATTGCGCGCACCCGCAAAATCGCAAAAAATTACCATGCCCAAAATTGACCATATGTGACGCTTTAAAAGCTTTTACCGCTCATCAGTTTAGTGTTATCAGTTTAGTGTTATCAGTGATTGATAGCCCTACAATTATTGCTCTCATACCGACGTTCGCGGCGATATGTAACGTGCGGCGTAATGGGCGAAATCGTCGTTTTCACGCGTACGCGCCACCCGACGCCTGTTTGCATGCGTGTATGTATGGGGGGGACTTTTAAAAAAAATGTAATTCTTTTTTATTTGTAACTTTACATTTTTGGGGGGGAAACTTTATTGCTATCACATAGGGGGGTTAGAAAACCCCCTTATGTGATAGCAAAATATGTGACAGGTCCTCTTTATGGAGACATCAGGGGTCTCCAAGACCCCTAATGTCACCTAGGACCCCCCTGAAGAAGCTGA
>NW_017307733.1:252483-253498 GCF_000935625.1 Nanorana parkeri
CATTCCGACGTTCGCGGCGATATGTAACATGTGCGGCGTAATGGGCGAAATCGTCGTTTTCACGCGTACGCGCCACCCGACGCCTGTTTGCATGCGTGTATGTATGGGGGGGACTTTTAAAAAAAATGTAATTCTTTTTTATTTGTAACTTTACATTTTTGGGGGGGAAACTTTATTGCTATCACATAGGGGGGTTAGAAAACCCCCTTATGTGATAGCAAAATATGTGACAGGTCCTCTTTATGGAGACATCAGGGGTCTCCAAGACCCCTAATGTCACCTAGGACCCCCCTGAAGAAGCTGATGAAGCAAAGATCTGCTTCATCAGCTTCTCTCCAGCATCTGAAGCTGGAGAGTGACACAAGAATGCGGAAGTGATGTAATATACACCACTTCCGCATTCTGACAGCGGAGAGGGGACCGGAGGGAGCTCGTGTACCGAGCTCCCTCTGATCCCCTGTGACAGAGGCCATATGCTGGTCCTGGGCTCGCACTGGGCACAGCAGAGCCCGGGACCAGCTTGACAGCGGGAGGGGGGGAGCCGCGGAGGGCGCAATTCACGGGACCTCATACAAGCGATCCGCCGGCTCTATAGCCGGCGGATCGCTTGTATGTTAACAGGCATCGCTGCCTGTTTTCAAATAACGGGCATTTCCCGCTCATGAGCGCCCAACAGTGCGCGCGAGGGGGCGTGGCTGAGCGGACGTCTAAAGACGCCCGCTCAGATCTAGAGAGCTCCTGGCCAGCAGTTTTTTTACAACGGCCGGCCGGGAAGTGGTTAAAATAATTTTTTTGATTTTTTAAATTTATTTTTTACTGTTTGGGGGTGCTTCGGGGAACTATTTGGGGTCCAAACAGACCCCTGACATTTCCCTTTTAAAATAGAAAAGAAATTGAGGACACCAAATCCTCAATTTCTTTTTTAGCAGCCTCAGCACTCAATGAATGGGAAGCACTCAGTACAGAGGCTCCTCCCATTCATACTTACTATCAATAGTTTCTGAATGGGGAGGAG
>NW_017307733.1:253582-255187 GCF_000935625.1 Nanorana parkeri
GGGGGGGGGGCGGACGAGGGAGCGCTGTCATATTGGATGGCCAGCGCCCAGCGGTGAGGGGGAGAGAAGCCGCCCCCAGGACGAGCTGTGTCGGCCGCACGGCGCCCTTGTTGCCATGGCGCCCTGTGTGGCCGCACTGCCCGCACACCCCTAAGGCCGGCCCTGGCTACAACCATGAAAAAACAATAAGGTGTATCTAACCCAAGATTCACTCATATTCTAATAAAATCTTTGTATGAAAGGTGGGTGAATCTTGGGTGACAGCATTGATAAACACACCCTATAGTGCTTGTTATGGGAAGTCTGCCTTTTACTTATCTAGTGTTCATCTGTGAAATGTTTGTGTGTTATGGAAATTCCTAGCCTGGGGGTCAAACAACACATTTATGTGCTTCCTTCTACAGACCACAGCCGCAGGAATCAATGAAAGTTGTGTGAATCTTTGCTGAAAACATTTATAAATAGACCCCTGTGTAAACATTTTGATTTAATATAAACCAGCAATGTCATTCCTATAATTTACCCTCACAGAATTAAGTGCTCAATCTGACAAAAACAAGAAGGTTTTTTTAGTTATGCTCATTAAAAAGATCATTTTGAGTACACCTGGTCTCACCAACCTTCATCCAAGGCTCTGTTGATTGCAGCACAAAAAGACCAGTAGCCACTGTACTCTTTTCCCTTGTACCTGACTAAGTACTTCTTATCTTGATTCTCTGACCAGAAGGAAAAGTTTAAGGTGTCCGCGAAAAACACCCAGTTCACAGCATCTTCTCCAGATCCTTGTGGGTTCAACTCATGGAGCATTTTCCATCCCTTCAGAGTGATCTCCTTCCGTCCAATCTTCTCAAGCAGCTTCTCTGCAAGGGAGCGTACACCTTCTCTCTCCACAAACACATCCTTACTGTTCTCGGTGATGAATTCACCGGTCTGTCTGGGTGGAAGTGGGGTGGACATTGTGCTGCTATGAACTGTTTTCAAGAAAGGTAAAACAATCTTTAGAAAATGGCACGTTAAATTTGTATTCTATCCAAACACATTTAATGAAAGTTCAAATGGGAACAAAAAGCACTCCTGGCACTGACATGATGCTGTGTCACAGTCTGCATCCCAGGATCACAGCATCACCCTTTTTTGAGTTACTGAGGGTATTAGGGCTGCAAGTGGGTGTTCCCCCAATAATTAGGAATGGGGCCATGCTGAAGGTGGGCATGTTAAGTGTGGTCTATGGGTGGGGATGACAGCATCCCAGAACAGGGATAAATATGTTGGCAAGTATGCACTGATAGTGCCCCAGACCAAATTTCTGTACTCCCTGACTAGTGGAGTAATAATATATAGGCATAAAAGAAAATGTTTAGTGGTTTTGTACATTTTTTTTTCAATTTAATAAAATCAAAACTAAAAAATGTAAACAGGTGAATATTTCAGGTAAAAATTATAAAGTGAATATTAATATGATGCAGAGACTTTTAACCAGTCAGCAGATGGTGCTCTAGTCTCCTTTTCACATCATTATCGAGAATACTTTTAAGCAGATTACAGACAGGGTCGGTGCAAGAATTTTTTTCTACACAGGCGAAGGTGCATTTTTGCGCCCATACC
>NW_017307733.1:255383-264172 GCF_000935625.1 Nanorana parkeri
TGCGAGTGCTCAGACAGCTGCTTCAAAAACATTTTTAAAAAGGTTAGAAAAATTTTTTTATTTCGGTTTTGAAATTTCCTTTTTGGTGCACCTCTAATTTTTTTTTCCATTTTTTTTAAAACTTTTTTTAATTTTAATTTTCTTAACCTGATTTATCTTTTACTTTTTATAATCTTTTTAATCTTATTTTTTGTTTGTTATAATTTTGTTATTTGTTACTTTTTTATTTTTTAATCTTACTATCGTTTACTTTTTATAATTGTTATTATTTTTTACTTATTTTTTTCATCATTTTTATTTATTTTATAATGTTTTTGATGTTTTACATATGGAGTTAGAAATTATATGTGCAGCACAGTGGTTTTGCCTTTTGCACTGAGGTGCTTGGTTTGAATCCCAGGCAGGACTGTATCTGCTAGGGGTTTGCATATTCTTCCTGTGTTTGTGTGGGTTTCCCCCCCACACTGTGAAGACATGCTGGAGGGTCAACTGGCTCCTGACTAAATCAGCCCTAGTGCATTTCAGATAGGGACTTAAGATTGTAGGTTCCTTGAGTGTGAATGTGTAAATTGTTGGTGCAATATGCAGGCATCCCAACCTGCAAAACCTTAACCTTACATACATACACAGTAAAAAAAATCCATATACCAATAATACAATAATATATATATACATCAGATTTGTGAATTGATGTTCAAGTATCTGTCAGTGTAAAGGTCACAATTTATTAGACAGCCCGAGACCTTTTTAAAAACCGCTGAGGAGTCAAGTCCCTGATACACTGTTTTTTTTTAATTTAAATTCTTTATTTTTCAGTTTTATATTAGTATGAACAGTATAAATGTACAAACAAAAGAGTTGAGCAGTGCAATACAATACATCGAGAGCCCGGGATGTCACCTCCCACTCATCAGAGGAGGAAGATGTCCACTGTAGTCATTATCATTATTATTATGTCCCCTGGTGTCATTATTATTATTATTATGTCCCCTGGTGTCATTATTATTATGTCCCCCCCAGTATCATTATTATTATGTCCCCCCCAGTATCATTATTAATGGATCTGGACAATATTTTTTGGATCCATACCAGCTGCAGCGTGGCTCTGCTCTGTCAGCATATAGCGGGCAATATTGCATGGGGGGCGTGGTCGGGGGCCCAAGAAAATCTTTGCCCTGGGTCCAATCAATATTAAAGACGGCCCTGCCTGTGTCTAGGGACAGATGACCGACCTTGGACACAATGTGTCTGCATCCAGGGCCAGTCATCTGCCTCTAGCCACAGGTAACTGCTGGATTTGTGGATACATGCAAATAGTGGCAGACACCTGCGGCTCCTGTCAGCCTGTCATTGCTTTGTACGGGCTTCCTGGCTGTAGCTTTCCATAACTACCTGCCACAGGAATCCACTATTTGGCCCCAATCGCATGTGTAAAGTGGGCCCTAGTCTTCCCATATGTTTTACTATCTAAATACTGTTGCCTTTGCATGTAAGCACTTAGTAAACGTATGTCAGAAAACAGCAAGCAACCATAGTATTGTAACATTCTATTGGCTCTTATATAATACTCATTTAGAGGACATTGATACTAGAACAGTGTGAAAATTCATAGCCACACATTAGATATGCTTTTTTCTAAACTGTACAAGAAATGAAGCAATATCTAATAAAGGACTACAAATAACAATTGCTTTATCTTGCCTAGTCACATTCAACAGTTCTCGCCAACACCCCTCAATTACATTTTACTATAACGTTCCCAATGACAAACGTTACAATGGCCAGACAACACATGAACACAGCGCAGTACACTTACCTAGTCTAGTGCTCGCTCTCCAAGAAGTGTGGCGGCAGACTGGATTATATATGCTCTGCATCCAGCTACGTCAATGGCTCGTAATTACACAAGTCAGATGGCATTGCACAATATACTCGTATACTACTCTTTGCACAGGAAATAGTAAGTGTTCAAGAGAATTTGAGGACAAGCGGATGTAATGACTTACTCATAACAAGAGGAGAACAAGGGGTTAACGTTTCATCAACTCTTTGTCTGCAAATTGCATTGATGTGAAAACCAAATGAACAGTAATTCTATAACATGTTGGTGGGTATGTCTGGACATGTCCTAGATGAAAGTTCACTTATTGCTACATGCTTACACTGATATATAGCAGGGGTAGGCAACCTCTACCCGTGCTGAAACTACAAATCCCATCATGCTTCTGCCTTCTGAGAGTCATGCCTGTGACTGTCAGCCTTGCAATGCTTCATGGGACTTGTAGTTCCACCAAAGCTGGGGTGCTGAGGTTGCCTACCCCTGACATAGTATTGTAACATTGTATTGCCACATCAGTAAGACCATCTATACACCCCTAATGTTGCGATCCTTACAACCCCCCCAAGGGATTAATGTTGGGTCTATAGTGGTCATTGTGGAACTAAGGGCCTGGTGCAAAAAAAAGATTTTTTTACCCCCTCCCCCCAGCTCTTAAAAGCCCGCACCTTGCCACCTGAGACCCCCCCTCCTCCGACCATCTGAGAGCCCGCACTGGCCACCTGAGAGCCCGCACTGGCCACCTGAGAGCCCGCACTGGCCACCTGAGAGCAGGAAAACAAGCTCAGGGCTTCCATTGATTCTACATTATTTTGAGTTAGGTTACACAAGCAGAGGCTTCCCCTCTGCTTGTGTAACCTAACTTGGTGAGGCAAGAGCTGTCACAGCCTCTACTCTGTGTTAGATGCGTGAGCTCTGTGGATAATGTTGCACTAAACACATGTAATCAGTGCATTTAGCACACATACTGTACAAATTATAGCGTGGCGTAGACAAAAGTATGTGATGTGCAGTACAGTACACTGAATGGAACTGTCAGGAGTATGTAATGTGCAGTACACTGAGTAGAGCTGTCAGGAGTATGTAATGTGCAGTACACTGAGTAGAGCTGTCAGGAGTATGCAATGTACAGTACACTGAGTAGAGCTGTCAGGAGTATGTAATGTACAGTACACTGAGTGGAGCTGTCAGGAGTATGTAATGTACAGTGCACTTAGTGGAGCTGTCAGGAGTATGTCATGTACAGTACACTTAGCGCAGCTGTCAGGCGTATGTAATGCACGGTACACTAAGTGGAGCGGTCAGGAGTATGTAATGCACAGTACCCTAATTGGAGCGGTCAGGAGTATGTAATGCAGTATGTAATGCACAGTACCCTAATTGGAGCGGTCAGGAGTATGTAATGCAGTATGTAATGCACAGTACCCTAATTGGAGCGGTCAGGAGTATGTAATGCAGTATGTAATGCACAGTACCCTAATTGGAGCGGTCAGGAGTATGTAATGCAGTATGTAATGCACAGTACCCTAATTGGAGCGGTCAGGAGTATGTAATGCAGTATGTAATGCACAGTACCCTAATTGGAGCGGTCAGGAGTATGTAATGCAGTATGTAATGCACAGTACCCTAATTGGAGCGGTCAGGAGTATGTAATGCAGTATGTAATGCACAGTACCCTAATTGGAGCGGTCAGGAGTATGTAATGCAGTATGTAATGCACAGTACCCTAATTGGAGCGGTCAGGAGTATGTAATGCAGTATGTAATGCACAGTACCCTAATTGGAGCGGTCAGGAGTATGTAATGCAGTATGTAATGCACAGTACCCTAATTGGAGCGGTCAGGAGTATGTAATGCAGTATGTAATGCACAGTACCCTAATTGGAGCGGTCAGGAGTATGTAATGCAGTATGTAATGCACAGTACCCTAATTGGAGCGGTCAGGAGTATGTAATGCAGTATGTAATGCACAGTACCCTAATTGGAGCGGTCAGGAGTATGTAATGCAGTATGTAATGCACAGTACCCTAATTGGAGCGGTCAGGAGTATGTAATGCAGTATGTAATGCACAGTACCCTAATTGGAGCGGTCAGGAGTATGTAATGCAGTATGTAATGCACAGTACCCTAATTGGAGCGGTCAGGAGTATGTAATGCAGTATGTAATGCACAGTACCCTAATTGGAGCGGTCAGGAGTATGTAATGCAGTATGTAATGCACAGTACCCTAATTGGAGCGGTCAGGAGTATGTAATGCAGTATGTAATGCACAGTACCCTAATTGGAGCGGTCAGGAGTATGTAATGCAGTATGTAATGCACAGTACCCTAATTGGAGCGGTCAGGAGTATGTAATGCAGTATGTAATGCACAGTACCCTAATTGGAGCGGTCAGGAGTATGTAATGCAGTATGTAATGCACAGTACCCTAATTGGAGCGGTCAGGAGTATGTAATGCAGTATGTAATGCACAGTACCCTAATTGGAGCGGTCAGGAGTATGTAATGCAGTATGTAATGCACAGTACCCTAATTGGAGCGGTCAGGAGTATGTAATGCAGTATGTAATGCACAGTACCCTAATTGGAGCGGTCAGGAGTATGTAATGCAGTATGTAATGCACAGTACCCTAATTGGAGCGGTCAGGAGTATGTAATGCAGTATGTAATGCACAGTACCCTAATTGGAGCGGTCAGGAGTATGTAATGCAGTATGTAATGCACAGTACCCTAATTGGAGCGGTCAGGAGTATGTAATGCAGTATGTAATGCACAGTACCCTAATTGGAGCGGTCAGGAGTATGTAATGCAGTATGTAATGCACAGTACCCTAATTGGAGCGGTCAGGAGTATGTAATGCAGTATGTAATGCACAGTACCCTAATTGGAGCGGTCAGGAGTATGTAATGCAGTATGTAATGCACAGTACCCTAATTGGAGCGGTCAGGAGTATGTAATGCAGTATGTAATGCACAGTACCCTAATTGGAGCGGTCAGGAGTATGTAATGCAGTATGTAATGCACAGTACCCTAATTGGAGCGGTCAGGAGTATGTAATGCAGTATGTAATGCACAGTACCCTAATTGGAGCGGTCAGGAGTATGTAATGCAGTATGTAATGCACAGTACCCTAATTGGAGCGGTCAGGAGTATGTAATGCAGTATGTAATGCACAGTACCCTAATTGGAGCGGTCAGGAGTATGTAATGCAGTATGTAATGCACAGTACCCTAATTGGAGCGGTCAGGAGTATGTAATGCAGTATGTAATGCACAGTACCCTAATTGGAGCGGTCAGGAGTATGTAATGCAGTATGTAATGCACAGTACCCTAATTGGAGCGGTCAGGAGTATGTAATGCAGTATGTAATGCACAGTACCCTAATTGGAGCGGTCAGGAGTATGTAATGCAGTATGTAATGCACAGTACCCTAATTGGAGCGGTCAGGAGTATGTAATGCAGTATGTAATGCACAGTACCCTAATTGGAGCGGTCAGGAGTATGTAATGCAGTATGTAATGCACAGTACCCTAATTGGAGCGGTCAGGAGTATGTAATGCAGTATGTAATGCACAGTACCCTAATTGGAGCGGTCAGGAGTATGTAATGCAGTATGTAATGCACAGTACCCTAATTGGAGCGGTCAGGAGTATGTAATGCAGTATGTAATGCACAGTACCCTAATTGGAGCGGTCAGGAGTATGTAATGCAGTATGTAATGCACAGTACCCTAATTGGAGCGGTCAGGAGTATGTAATGCAGTATGTAATGCACAGTACCCTAATTGGAGCGGTCAGGAGTATGTAATGCAGTATGTAATGCACAGTACCCTAATTGGAGCGGTCAGGAGTATGTAATGCAGTATGTAATGCACAGTACCCTAATTGGAGCGGTCAGGAGTATGTAATGCAGTATGTAATGCACAGTACCCTAATTGGAGCGGTCAGGAGTATGTAATGCAGTATGTAATGCACAGTACCCTAATTGGAGCGGTCAGGAGTATGTAATGCAGTATGTAATGCACAGTACCCTAATTGGAGCGGTCAGGAGTATGTAATGCAGTATGTAATGCACAGTACCCTAATTGGAGCGGTCAGGAGTATGTAATGCAGTATGTAATGCACAGTACCCTAATTGGAGCGGTCAGGAGTATGTAATGCAGTATGTAATGCACAGTACACTAAGTGGAGCTGTCAGGAGTATGTAATGTACAGTACACTAAGTGGAAGTGTCAGGAGTATGTAATGTACAGTACACTAAGTGGAGCTGTCAGGAGTATGTAATGTACAGTGCACTGAGTGGAGCTGTCAAAAGTATGTAATGTACAGTATACTGAGTGGAGCAGCTGTCAGGAGTGTGTAATGTACAGTATACTGAGTGGATCTGTCAAAAGTATGTAATGTGCAGTACACTGAGTGGAGCTATCAGGAGTATGTAACATTCAGTAGAGCACACTGAATGAAGCTGTCAGGAGTATATACAGTACACTAAGTGGAGCTGTCAGGAGTAACGTACAGTACAATATCGTAAGTGGAGCGGCTGGGAGTATGTAATGTACAGTCGGTATACAGAATGTTGCTGTCAGGGTGTGTAGTGTACAGTACAATGTAAAGTGGTGAGGCCAGTAATATATAATGTATATTACCGTGTAGAAAATACAACTTTATTTGAAAATTAGGGGCTCGCAGCTCAGGAATGCTGGTGTGTAGTGACAGGTGAATGTGGCTACATTGCCCTGAATATTGTGCGTGGCTTGAAGACATGGTAAATATAGTCTTAGTATACTCGCAGTACCAATACACATAGGGGACACCAGAGAAGAGAGAATGACAGCCATATTCATGATGTCACCTGTCCAGGGAATCAGACCAAGGTTTTTTTACACTGGAGGACTGCTTTAATCTTTTCATAGTTCTTGTATAAATCACCCACATGCTGATCATACTGCTATATAATAACATAATTGGACACGTCTAGGGGAAACATTCATTTATTAACAGTTATGCCGATTGATCTTCTTACCACACTTTCTTATAGTATGTCTAGAGATCCAAAGTAATGGTTTCTATTTTAGGACAGAGTAGGGAAGGGTCAGACTCCCTTTCAGGATTTTAATGCCTTCTTCGCTGGGAAGATTCTCCTCCTCTATTTATCCTGGTGAGCACAGTCCCTGTGACTAAAATAAAGAACAATCTAAAATTAGGAGTTGGAACAGGAATAGTGGGAAGACCTTCCAATGAGAACACATTTTCAATTGACAACTGTCAATAAGTGCCCCTGTCATTTCGTGATTTGTCTCAAGTTAGGAAGTCAAGGAAAATGTCCCCAATGGTAGCGAAAGAAAAAAAAACTTGGGAGGAGTTTTAACCATTCCTTTCTTTATCTAAACATAATCAATAGTTTGAGCTTTAGATATACTGTACTTTAGTGTATTATCATTATTGATTTATACAAAGTGAAATCCACCGCATACCTGTTCAAATAAGGACATATGGGCCTGTAACAATAAAGCTATGAGAGAGACTTGAATGTAAAGAGCACATAGGTATGCACAAACTACCCGCCTGTATGAGCCAAAAAATAAATGTGGAACTCCAGCCAGGTTTAGATATACTGTATATCGGAATGGTTAGACCCTCTGTAAGGTTTTTATTAGGGATGCACTGATACCATTTTTTCCAAAACCGAGTACTGATACTTTTCCTCAAGTACTCGCAGATACCAAATACCATTTTTAGTGCCATATGACAGTTGATCTGAAACAATAAAGACAAATGATTTTAGGATAGTGGTAGAGCGCCAGGGCCCAGTCACAGCTGCAACAGATGCAACCCCGGTAGCTCTGCCACTGACGGCATGCTGTAGAGGGACTACAAATCCCAGCAATATATTATACAGCAATGCAGAATACCACCAGCTACAGAGGACTACAAACCTCTATGGGTTGAACTCGATGGACTTTTTCAACCTGACTATGTAGCTATGTACAAATCCCAGCAATACATTATACAACAATGCAGAATACCACCAGGTGTAGTCATCTACAAATCCCAGCAATACAGTATACTGCAATGCAGAATAATATGAAGCTACATACTCTGTGTTGCTCAAGAGGGCTGTGCAGCATCTCAGGAGGCTGTTCAGGGTCTGAACACGGCTGTGCAAGATCTCACCCAGTCTCACCAGGGCTGTGTGCAGTCTCACCCGGGCTTCATGTGGTTTCACCAGGGCTGCGTATGGGTGGCACCATGGCAATGCGGTTTCACCAGGGCTGTGCAGTCTCACCAGGGCTGCTATGGGTGTCACCATGGCAATGCGGTTTCACCAGGGCTGTGTGTGGGTCTCACAAGGGCTGTGCAGTGTCACCAGGGTTGCGCGGGCAGGTGCGGGTTTCCCCTTGGCTGCTCGGGTGGGCGGCGGGAAGGAGGAAATGTGTGGCTAGACCAGCGCTGTAAAAGACAGCTGCCACAAGGTCCCCAGTAAGCAAAGGACCTCAAGCAGCCACTAATATTTAAAAATTTAAAGCGCCAATATCGGGGCATTTTCACGAGTATTTGTGAAAATGCCCAGTATCGGTGCATCCCTAGTTTTTATTGTTGACTTTGTCCCCACTGGGAACAGAGACACAAATATTCACTTTGCAAAATAATACACAATCATGTTCAAGGAAAATAAAAAATAAATAAATAAAAAGGTATTTTTGCTTGCACATGATTGGCTGATGCTATTCAGATATTGTAAGTCAGCAGAACTTCACCTCATTCACTATGCTAAAACTACCTTGTAAAGTAAAAAATAAAACTTTGCTGAGAGAACAGCTTATACTCCTTTAGTAAACCAATCCCTGTGTGTTCAAAATGTCACCAGGATAGGAAGTGAGGGGAAATGACACAGCATGTGCATGGAAATATTCTTTCTGGGAAGACAGGCAGCAAAAAAAAAAAAAAAACTGGCAG
>NW_017307733.1:264191-285080 GCF_000935625.1 Nanorana parkeri
AAAAAAAAAAAAAAAAAAACTGGCAGAGGTTTTAAATTTTTCCCTTCTATTAAAAAAAAAAAAAGAGCTAGCTTTTACAAGAGCATATTACATTTCTGTCTGGTTGTACAAGCTTGAGAAAATGGACCAACACCAGGTTAGGACAAAGGACACCAGGTCTGGACACAGTGCAACAGGTTTGTACAAAGTCCATCATAGAAGGGTCCCTTCTTCTGGGCGACGGTGTGTGTCACTATATCCCCCAAAAGAAGGGACCCTACGTGGCCCCGAAACGTTGGCTGTATGACGCATGTGACAATGTAATAAAAAGTGCTTTATTTCTTGCACATATCATCGAGTGCTGGTGACTTCTATTATGGACTGTATCTGACACGGTGCCATCCGTGTTGTCACTACAAGCACCAACCTTTCATCAAGGTCTGTACGCTGTATTGAGTGCAGGTAATTTCGTATTATTGGTTTGTACAAAGGACACCAGGTCTGGACAAAATAGCGGCTGCACATGCACGCAAGCCAGATCTCCATGTGGCTGGAAAATGCGCCATTGTGCGCATGCATGCACAAACCGGAAGTGCGCGGAAACACGTGCCAAGGCCGTTGCACAGGAAGTGATGCTGTTATCTGGATTAAGCTTACCATAAAAGAACGAGCCTGCCCTTGCTCCTTTGCTGATTGTCTTTTCAGCTTGTTTTCCTGTTTTTTTCCTGTGACCTGCCTGACCCGGATTGTTTTGGACTTTGCTATTTGGATTGCTGCCTGCCCCTGACCTCGGCCTGTTTCTGTACTTTGCCTTTGCCTCCTGATTTTTGTACTCTGCTGCCCGGTTGGCTCCGACCTCTGGCTTCCCCAACCTTGCTCCTGCCTTCTGTTCCTGCTTCCTACCATCTGCTCGGTGGAGCTTCGGCTTGCGGACTGCACGCCATCGGGACGTCTCCTGCATGGTGTCGGTTCCCATCAGTGGCACTCGTGCTCCTCACTGTCCATCCGCTCCCTGTCCTCACCTCCAGGGGCAGAGGGACACGAGTCGCAAGAGAAGCCTCCTCACCTTCCGGTCTCTTACCAGGTTAGACAGAGGACATTAGGTTTGGACCAAAAACACTAGTTGCTGTAAAATCAGAGTAAACTATTTCAGTACGGAAGAGAAGCCTGTACAAATTGTGCAAGGCTCACTGTAAAGCCGGAGTTCAGCTTTAAAGATGTAAACCCCAAAAGAATGACATTTAGCTAGCTAAAGCATTATGTATCATAAAGAAATTGCCTTTTTTTTAAAAACATGCCTCCTTCATGGGGCCACAGATAGCATTTAAAACCCAACAGTTATAAGTCTCCCCTTTCTATCAGAAACTAATAAACATGGTGACCTTCTGTTCTGTAGGTAAATTATACATTCATTTAAAGATATTTATTTAAAAAAAAAATATATAAAAATCTGTTCTTTGTGACAAAAAAAAGAGAACAGGGTAATTTCTGTGTAAAAAAGGGACTGCCTCTGCAGTACTAGGGAGAGCTGGAAGGTATGCTGTGCCTGTCATTCTCTTGCTAGCCCATGAATATAGTCCTTTTGACCCGTTCATTAAAAAAAAGCCTTGAAAATACCTATTACCTGAGAATAGATAACTGGTTAATATCTAATTTATGGGCCTGTTTAGAAAGCTGCACTAATGGCATAGCATGGATTTGTTTCTACAGCAATATAATCAAGTCCTGACATATCCTAAGGCATGCGCAGACATATTCTCCTGTGTATTACTTTTTTTGTATTAAGGGACACTACACATGTGAAAAGCTAAGTAAGATTTTTTTTCTTTTACATATTTGACAAGTCAAACATTAGATCCTTATTCAAACAGTGCCTACAGATAAAAGGAATACAAAGTAAGTACACCCTTGGCCTCAAAAGCTGGTATTTCCCCCCTTAGCAGAAAAGGCTTCTTGCAAGTGTAATTCATAACTGCTCCCCAGTTTCTAACATCAACATTTTTTACCACTCGTCCCTTATGTTGCAAAATGTTTGTAGGTTGATGACTGCCAGCTGCCAATTCCCTTATGCAGCAAAATAACCTCAAACCATAACATTTCCACCACCATGCTTCACAGTTGGTGTGAAGTTCTTGTCCTGCAATGCTGTTTTTAACTTGCTACTGTTTTTAACTTTTTGACTGCTACTGTGACCAAACAACTTTATCTTTGATTTATCAGGCCTGTTCTTTGCCTATATGTCCAATGATAAACTGTAATCTTGCTCTAGTGTTCTTTTTGGACAGCACAGGCTTTTTGTTCTGGCACGCATCATATGCAGGTTAAATTTGTGCAATATTTCTTTTTACTGTAGATGCATGCTCTTTAATACCAACTGTTGAAAAAGTAACTTGCAGATCCCCCAACTTTCAACAGTGAAATTTTTTATTTTTTTTGGGAGGACTTTTTAGCGTGAGTCAGCTCTTGGGCTCAATTTTCTGGGATGGCTAGTCCTGGCCAAATAAGCAGTTGTCTATATTATTTTCCTTATAACGGAATGATTCATTCCAAATAAATTGAGGATCCTTTTAAATCCCTTGGCAGACTTAAAGGTATCCACAACTTTTTTTCGGAGAGTCTTGGAGAGCTCCTTATATCTCAGCATAACACCATTTTTTCTGTGATGTTTATTAGACAATAGTGGTGTTGGCATGGATATTTTATGGTCCTAGCCAGATACATTTGTAAATGTCATTTAGCAGATGAGGAGTTTCAGGGGAAAAGGGCGTGGATCATGGTGTACTGATCCCACAGAGCCACCAGAGCATTCACTGCTTCTATTAAGATTCCTGTCCAGTTTCTTGGGGAACCTGGAGGTCCACATCCAGTGTCACCCACCTGTGATACAGGATCTGGAACACATGTGGGTGTAGAGACCATGGGACTGCAGGTGACATGTGCTAACTTACAATAATAATAATTTAAATAAATAAAACACATACACTATTTTTATTGTTAGCAAATATTGGCCGCGGCATTTTATTGGTATAAATACATCTATTCTAATCTTTATTAACCATAACTTAAATTAAACCAACCATTAAATCGTTATAACCAACCAATTGCCCAGTTATTAAAACTCGAGCAATACATCACTTAAGGGTATAGTCCCCCTCGTATGAGGTGACAAACCACATAAAATACATCGACTAAGAGGGGGAGGGGGGCTTGCTGAACTGCGATCCAGACACTGAGGTGACTCCCCGAACACCTTCCTTATATAGGGGAACTGTAGAACCTTCTAGAAGTCCTCGCGGAGATGTTTTCCCGACGAAAAATCTTCCAGTAATTTTTCTTAAAGGGCCAGTATCTGAAATTAAATAAACATAGAAAAAAAAACAAAACAATGACAGTCCCCGCATTCCCATGAAAATGGGCCTCTAATGGATGCCATTATTCCATGGGACTGCAGGTGACATGTGCTAACTTACAATAATTTAAATAAAACACATACGCTAATCTTTATTAACCATAACTAGAAATCAACCAACCAATTGCCCAGTTATTAAAACTCAAGCAATACATCACTTAAGGGTATAGTCCCCACCAGCCTGGCTTGCACTACCGCAAGCCCAGGCACCACCACCAGCCACGGCCATTTCAATACAACTCTGTAAATTTTTATTGAAAATATCCAAAGCCACATCCGAGAGATGTACCCCGTCCTGGCGATAAAATCCTTCCAAACCACCCTCTAAATCTCCATGCCTAAAAGAAAACCCACCCAAAAGCGGCATAAATGTTTCCATCGCTTTGTTTATATGCTTACAAATTTCCTCAAAAGGGCGGCCAGCCACAGAAGATAACCATACCAGGTGGAGTATTATCGCTGAGAAAATAAATAAAGTATAGGGCAATGCCTTCTTTAAACTAGACAACTCCTCTTTCATTTTATATAATAAATCTAAAGTTTTGACTCGACCTATATCGTTAACTCCTAAATGAATAATAATTATATCCGGTGTAGGCCAGCAATTCAATAAACTTGGCAAAACGAGCATTAACTTATTCCAATGCAAACCTCCAATCCCCTTCCAAAACACACAAAAACTGTCATTAGGCATACTTAAATTTTCTGAATAACTTCAATGAGCCGCTCGGTTCTGCGCCCAAAAGACAAATGAATGTCCAACGATCCACACTATAGTTCGCCTTCCTGTAATTAGAGACAAATTAGGGCGTACATAGATACTAAATTTGTTTGAACCCCATCTTCCAATTCTTGTAATTACTGATTCGTCAAGACCCAATTTGAGGGCTTCAGTTGCCGCCCCAATCCTAAAAGAATGTGATGAAAATTTGAAATCTTCTAAACCTAAATATGATAAGCATCGTTTAAATACATTATTGAATTGGAATTTTGTAAGTGGAGAACCATCTAAATGGATCAAAAAATTTCCATCAACCTTAGGTCTGGATGAAAGGTAATTTTGTACCATAACTACTGGACAAATAAGAGGATCGCTGCAAGCTCTTAAAGTTAACCAATGTCCTAAACCTAATTGATCCGTCTTGGACCTGGCAATTTTGATATGAACAGCAGATTCAACTAATAAAACATTGTTAAACAAAAAGACCCGACCTACTCCTTTTATTATGGGATACTAGCTCTGAAATGTGAAGAGCTGCAAAAAAAGCTAATATAAATGCTGTATTGAACAATAAAGACTCATAAGCTGAATGGCAGATTCCAGAGGTCGCTCTGCAAATCTGCCTAAGGAGCTCCCCTGATATGGGACGCCTGGAGTCAGGATAGAAATTGCCCTTTTTGTAACCTCTTAAAACTCTTTGAACCGAAAAATAACTGCAACATGGGGGTAGGTTAAATAGCTTAAAGAAAAAAGAAAATGCCAGATACCGTTTTAGCCAAGTGGCTATAGGAAGGTCTGCATTTAATTATTGAGCAAAGACAAGCCAGAATAGATTCCTCGCATGGGGAGAGAAACGACGAACCCATGTCCACGTTAAAAAACGACCACTTTTGCCACGCAGAAGAGTATTCCGCCCAAGTTTTTGGTGCCACCGAATTGTGGATGGTTCCTGAAATAAGGCTCAAATCAAATTCCATAGCTTCTCTGCGCATGGGAAACCCTCCCGATCGGCGTCCGGTAGAAGTTTCCGGAACCGCTGCATCTGAAATCGGGACAAAGAGTCCACCAACACATTCAATTTTCCAGGGATGAATTTAGCTTTTATCCATATATTTAATTTAAGACATAAGAAAACTAGATCTCAACAATTTTATCACCAAAGGGCACTTGGAAGATAGACAATTTATAGCAAAAATAACCCCCTTATTATCCGAGTAAAGTAGAATTCGCCTATTGGAAAAATGAACAACCCATATTTCCAACGCCACTACCACTGGTAAGAGCTCCAACAAAACAATATTTTTCGTAGCCTTCTGGTTCAACCAAGAAGGAGGCCACCTGTCACAACACCAATGGTTGTTCCAAATGGCTCCAAAACCCGTGGAACCAGCGGCATCCTTAAAAAAATTGAATTCCTCTGCTGGGATGAAATCACTCTGCCAAAATGACTTACCGTTGAACGTGTCTAGAAAATTGTACCAAACCAATAGGTCTTCCTTCAAATCCATGTTCAATCTAACATGGGAGAATGGGGACTTAAGCCCTGAAAAATAGCTAAATACAATCTTCTGGAAAAAATGCGACCGACTGGCATAATGCAAGAAGCGAAGTTCAGTAAACCCAACAAAGATTGCATATCTCTCAACACCTTACGCCTACGCAAACGTTTTGTAATGAAAGATTGCGTCCTATTAATCTTTTCCATAGGTAAACTAAATTCTGATGAAACTGTATCAATTTGAATACCTAATAACTGTAATGATACAGTAGGCAGGACGGATTTTTCCTCCGCTAACGGAACCCCGAAATAACTACAAATAGAACTAAACAGTGTGAACAAATTCATGCAAATAGGAGAATTGGGGGGGCCCATAAATAGAAAATCATCTAAATAATGGACAATTTCAAAATAAAAACAAGATAAAGAACACACCACTTATCGAAAAAATAATAACCATCAAAATAAAAACCCAAAGAATTGAAAGCATCTGGGGCTATAGGCAGGAGCCTAAATGCTGACTGACTATCGGCTTTCGCCAGTAAAGCATTACTACCACATTTTTTAACTTTGGCAATCGCCTCATCAAAAGTAGTATAAGATACAGAACATAAAGTTCTATCCATATCTGCTTTGAGAGAGTCATCTTTAGGATAGGAAAGGTGATGAATTAGACTAAAAGAATTGGGGTCTTTTTTTTTGGAACTAAACCCAATGGGGAAATGTGGAAATTCTCAAATGGGAGGATCAATAAAAGGACCCGCAAACCGGCCCGCTAAAATTTCTTTGAAAATAGGATAAAATTCCTGTATTTAACTCAGATTTCTTACTACTTTACAACCAGAACCTTTAAATTCAGGGAGGTAAAACCCAAATTCAAATCCGTTAACGAGTAACTGCGCCTTCCACTGTTCTGGGTACTGCACCAGCCACGGCAGCATTATTTCCAGCCTCACAGGTGTGCAGGCTTTTATGAAAAATATATTTTGCTACTGCGGAAGGAACATTACCCCTTTTAAAACACTTACTCAAAGGATGCGGTCCATTACAAAAGGAACATTCATGTTTATACTTACATGCTGCTGCCCATTTACAGTGACCTTTGTTGTAAGCAAAACAAAAACCTTTGCGAATCGGAGATGTAGAAAAATTACCAGGTTGTTTAAGAGGTATTTGTCAAGACCCCGCTGGATGAAGAAATATGCCTGCCAATTGTCCACACCTGTGCATGTACATGGTACAAGGCTGGAAAATGACGTTTTGCCCATGACAGGTTTTGATCTACCTCTCTCGCAGTGGCAAGACTTTTGGTTCCTTCCTGATAGTTGATGTACATTACTGCAATACTGTTCTCTGACCGAATCTGGATCGGACGACCCACTGAGAAGGCACCCAGCACTCCTGATAGTCTAGAACCAGGATGAGGTTCTTCTGAAAGATCAGCAGAAAGGACTTCCACAACAGGTGCAGGCTTGTCTGTTCAAGACTTAACATAAGAGAGAGTACTGGCGGCTGAAGGCGCAGAGGCCAGTAACAGTGAAGGCAGATCCGAGAAGGGCAGCCACAGAGTCCCGGTTGCTAAGAGCTCTTAGCAACCTCTGACACTCTGTCCAGCTTCTCGCTCAGCTCACTGATGTTATCAGTTGCCAGTGAGCTTAGGGGGATGTCCTAGCTGGCATCTCGCCAAGCTTCTGGCAACCATTGAAGTCAGTGAGCTGGGCAGGAGCGGACAGAGAGCTGCTGACATCCTGGCTCTCTGTCCATCAAACATAACGGCCTGTCCCACCGCAAAGCACCCCCCCAGCACTATCCTCAGCACCTGGCTCCAGAAAACGACTTTCACAGCTTAGACTGTGATTCTGCAGTGAAGGAGGATATCTAGTGTGCCAAAACATGTCTGAACACACATTTTAAAATTACATGCGGATGATTGCCATGAGACACAAACAGCATGTGCAATTACGTGTGAATGGCCATGGCAGCCGTCACTGCTTTGTACAGTGCTTCTAACCTGTAGCTGGTCGCATGAGTCTTATGGGGCAATTAGTGAGGCTCATGCAATTGGTCCATTTCGCAAGTACAAATCCAAAAGCCCTACATACACACTATCTGTTACTGCTGCTGGAGCCCAAACAAGAGCCACTTATGTATACACTTAGTGGTCAGATTATTATGACCACCTGACGTTTGTAGGCAAATTAGCTATAATCAGCTATAATTTGGCGCTGAAGTTGCTAGAGGGCCAGACCATTATAAATAGGGAAGCAGGTTGTTTACCACGACAGTAGAAGTGATTTTTTTTCTGAAGATATGGGTAAACAACACGATTTAACAGCCTTTGAACGTGGGATGTTCAATGCAGCTCGCGCCATGGAGCGAGTCTCAGCAAAACAGCAGAATTCGTTAAATGTTCAAGAGCAGCTGTTGTTAAAGTGTTTAAAGACGGGACTGTCAGTCGAAAATCTGGGTCTGAACGTGCGAATTGTGGCCGTCAGCGACTAGTCAATGTTAGGGCAGAACAGAGAGTGGCAAGACTGGTACAAGACAACAGAAGGGCAACAGTGCAGTGTCAGATCCCTCGCATCACCTTTCAATATCTCGTGGAGTCACCAGGCGGCCCAACAAAGTACTGATGGGGTGGTCATAATAATCTGGCCACTCAGTGTATATCACCATCTTCTTCAAGTATACATTTAGGCACCTTTTTGCCTCTTTGTAATTGCATTGTTACTGACAGAACATATAGGAGAAAACATAAAGAGGAAGGGAGAGAAAAAAAGCAGCACATTACAAACCATCAGTTATTTATTTGCAAAGACCATTAAAAGATATTCAATACAAAATGAAGGTATTAAAAAGAAAAAAGGCAACATACAGAAATACATTTTTAGTACCATCACACAACCCAGAAGATTTTAAAGTTGTATAAATTTTAAATCACACAATGGTTTCTTTTATCTCTTGGGGACTCTGGTAGAAGATCTTCAAAGCACACCTGCCATGGAAATTACAAGGAGGTTGAAATCTCCCTGCTGGATTTTATATTGTGAAGAATTTAACCTGGGAACAGGAAAGCCGAAAACATAACGGGCAGAAAATATGGTGGGAAGATCATGCCACTGGCTTCCCTCAAAGATCTCAGAAACACTCAGGTGACTCAATCCATCATATTTCTGTAAATTCATTCTCACTTTTTGGCAGTCTTTTGAAGGTCAGCACTACTGCCATTCTATTTATATGGGTTTCCTGTAAGTGCAGTAAGTGTAATTCTAATTTTATGGTTTGACTGTGTGTGAGATGGAGACAACTGAGGACTTAAACATATAGGGAATGTATATTTTTTTTAGTGAAATCACCTTTATACTGTTTCCCAGAGATCAAATGGGTGAAGAGTGCAAAATTTCAGCACAGATAATTAGCAAAGCAGCAGCTTTAGAAACAAGATCTGATACATGACTTAACTGACTGCTGTCCTAATGATATAAAAGCTCAGTTAGAGTTTCGTTTTAACAGTACACTTTAACTTGGGCATTATCCTCAATGTCAGAGTTTTGTTTTAATAATGCACAAATTAAGTCAGTGCTGATGTCACCATGCTGTTAAATCCTCCACCCAAACTTCACTCTGGGGCAGCCCTCTCAACTTCAGCAAGGGGTCTTGAACATGCATAAAACAAAAAACAGAAGAGGCGCCTCCTCCTTGTAAAGTATCCATTATTAATAAAAAAAATGAATAAAACTACTCACAAGCATAACAGGAATATATGCATGACCGTCATTACTTCAGTATACCAAGGTCTGAACCTCTGGGCAGCATAACTGGACAGAATACTCCTCCACTGGACTCACCAGTAAAACAAGGCTATGCGGTTTGGGGGCAAAACCCCTTTTATCAGAGCTGATCATTCATCTACATACTATAGTATATATACACCCACAGCCATAAGTGCAAGTCTCTTCCAAGAACCCACGGTGCTCCTCCCATATATATCCAAAGTGTAGCAATAAACTTTCAAGAACTTACTTATTAGACGAGAAACAGCATTGTCGTACAGTAACTATGACAATGCATTTGTCCATAATGTTTCTGGGAACCGTATTGGAAGCAATGTCATAGCAAACCACCGAATGCTGAAAATTACATAACAGAAGTGATGTACCCGGAAGGGCTCGTCTGCCCGAATGACTAATAAGCAGGGCACCTGGAAGGCTACAGAAGTGTCTCCCTGTTGACATGGCAACCATCAAAAGTGCCAATTGGGAACCAGACTGTCATACTAGATGGGAGGGCCCAATATATCTATAAATGAATCATTGGATATAATAGGCACATATTTGGCTGGTGCAAAACAGGACAGAATAACCTTATTAAAAGGGAAAGAAAAATCTGTTATATCCTTCACATAATTACCCATAAATTATTCAATATACGTAATGTAGGTATAATTGATAATCATAAATATATGACTAAATAATAAAAAGTATTCGAAAGAACAACTCTCCCTCCAAATGTTAGTTTTAGAAAACCACGAGATCTTAGGAGTACAGTTGCCCATACTAGATTAAGATCCAGTCAGGCACCGACATGTAGAAGGGGCCATTTTGGCTAAGAGAGCTTGGTATACTGGTGTGATAATGGTCATCTATATATTCCTGTTTGCAAGTAGTTTTATTCATTTTTTTAGTTATATTTAATAAATGATTCATCACTTCATAAGGAAGAGGCACCTTTTCTGTTTTGCCTGTGGGAGATTCTGCCTCCTGTGGCAATTTCTCCTCCTTCCTTTTAACTCCCCACCTCTTCCTCTCTAATAATCCTGCTCTCTGGCTACCTCGCCCTTCTGTTTCACCACCCTCCCTGCAGCTCTGTATCTGTTCCCAGCGCATCAAGTCCCCAAGGCCCTCTCCCTCCTCTCCGAAATCTTCCCGGCCACGTCAAAGAAGTCATCTCTCTCCCCGCAGTAAAATTAATTTTGATCTTCCTGCCACCTCCTCACCCATATCCCTCCTAGGAGCTTAGCAACCCTGGACAGCTCACCATGTGATCTCTGCCAGGTCTCGCATGGTTCTGCTGCCCACATACTCTGTGCCATAATAACCCCTCCTCTTCTGAACATATTGCCCGCTATCATTCCCTCCACTGCACACTTTACCCACTGTCATACCCTCTGCACTCCTCTCCTATACACACTGGCTGCTGTTATATGCCCTGTCACTTTTCTACTTAACATGATGTCATACACTCTACTCACTTCCTCATCTGCAGATATTACCCACTAAAACAGTTCTTCATTATTCAGAATATCACCAACCTTTCCCGTTCTGGAATGGGCACACTATTGCTAGGATTTTAAAAATTTAGGTGCAACTACCAAGAAAGCATATTAACTACTGAAAACAAATTAAGGGGTCAATTAAAGCAACTGGTAATTAAAGAAAACCAGCTAATAGTAGATACAGCGAACCCTGTGGAAGGGAACCACTTTTATTGCCTCCCTGTAGTCCCGGGCATAATCCCACAAGAAGTGGTCAATTAAGACAGGGTTAATTTCATTGCTCATTTTCTCCCCTTTTTTCTCGAATAGTTCCCGTAGACCTTCACAGACCAATTCCACAGCCCAAATAGAGCAACCACGAATCTCCATTTCCTCACGATCTCCATTCTGGAAAAGCCAACCTGTATGGACAGTAAACAAAAACATACATTTAGAACTTTGAGAAACAATTGTAGAGGAGTAGAACAGGAATAAACATCAAAACCAAAGGCCAAGAGCAGCCCTTAGAGGCATACTCTATAACCATAAGTATAGTTTTCTGTGCTTGCTGAAAGGTGTCATATGTAAAGACGACTCCTAGCCCTTGTCCTGTAAAATAATATATTAACATCTCTCAGAAGCATTCTTCTTGAGATCAAATACTCATGAGCAGACCACAATCTAGCACTATTTACAGACTCTTTTGCAGTCCCATGCAGAATACTAGGTTAGCACAGACTAATATTCTCTACCATAAGCAGCTGTGCATATGTAGTACAGCAGAGCAGCTGCAGATATAATCAGTGTGCTGGAATTTAGGAAATAAGCACAAGAGGGGCGCCTTTCCTGGTGCAGATCAATTTTATTTCAGTAGATATAAGTAAAAAACCGAATGGTACTCACAAAACATGAAAATCACACAGCCATGGGATAAGAGCTGACAGGCAGTAAGATGTCCACTAGGCAATGCCAATGTGTAGTGACGTTAACGCGTTTCCGGGGCAACTGCTGTTCTGATAAAGGGGGCGTGCCCCGGAAACGCGTTAACGTCACTACACATTGGCATTGCCTAGTGGACATCTTACTGCCTGTCAGCTCTTATCCCATGGCTGTGTGATTTTCATGTTTTGTGAGTACCATTCGGTTTTTTACTTATATCTACTGAAATAAAATTGATCTGCACCAGGAAAGGCGCCCCATTTGTGCTTATTTCCTAGATTCTCAGCTTTCCTGGCTTCTTTGGGGCAGCGTCCTGCAGTATGCCTAAGAGGATTTCCCACTAAGGATTGACCGTCCGTGGCGCTTCATTGTTTTTATAGTAAGCTGGAATTGTTCAGGCCTTAGGGCCTATTCACACCATATCCGGATCAGATGCGGTACGTTAAGTTTTTCTTCTGCACCAAAAATGCATCCCAATGCATTTGTATGCGATTTTTGGGCTCTGTTCACACCAGTCTAGTCCATTCCAGTGCAGGCAAAAAAAAAATGCTGCATGTCACATTTTTCCTGCACTGGAATGCACCGAAACGTGTCACAAATGCACCGCACCGGAACGCAACAGAAGCTATGACATGGAGCAGAAAGAGAATAATTTGCATAATTACATTACCCCCTAAAAAAACAACACAATGGAACGCATCACAAACGCTCTGCGTTTGCAGAAACGCGTGCCGATATGGTCCAGACATGGTGTGACAGGGCCCTAAAAGGTCTCTTTCCTTTTGTGCATGTATTGTGTTCTTGTTGAGATTTTGAACGAATGAAAAGTCCACCGATACATCAAATTACATTCCGTCAGATATACATTTTACAACCGGGCTGTATGGAAAAAATTTGAGCACGACAAATAAAACACAAATCAGGGATATACCATCAACTGATAGATTTTCGATTGAAAGATCATTCGTGTATGATTTCAGAACGAAAATCTACTAGTGTATGGCCACCTTTAGTTGTTTTATTGCAAGGAGGTTGTGCCTCCTTGCAATAAGCAATAAAATGCAAAGAGATACAGAGGTTAGTAATAACCAGATTTATTTGGATTCATTTTATTTTTTACATTTTCAACTGAGTATAATAATAGGCACCATACAGTATGTATAGTAGTTGTACAGGAAACTATTCAGATAATTTTATAGAAATATAGCTAAAAAAAAAAAATAGTGAAAACCTGTCTGTATGACTGGTAGGGAGATCAGATTTTAAGCTACTTTGGATCAGGGACCTTTTAAGCTGTCTAAATGCTTCGTAACATGCAGCAGAGTTTCTCAAATAAATCAAATTATTACATATGACAGAATTATTTGAATAAAACCTAACTACCATCTAAATATCTAAAAGGTACACAAACATATCTTCATATGAATTGCACACCCATCAAACTAATGAATTAAGCACAAGATTGACAACAGGATGTACTTTCCTGTAAATGTTGTGGCAATCATTCTCTGATTTCTGGATCCACCTATGTGGAGATGCATAGTTTGTAATGCTTGGAATCTTATTTTGGCGGTATGAGTGTAAATGTGCTAAATGTCATTAATTTTCATGCATTAGAAAGACTGTTTTATGTGAAATCACCTATGGATGCACTTATATAGAAACATACAGGTTTATCACACAAACAAATTCATTGGTTTGGCCACCCAAAACACATGAATGACGATCCTCGGTTTGTATAAGTTCTCTTTATAGCTTGTTGAGTCTGAAAGCTAACAACTCTTTATCATGAAATGTTGCAGGATTTAAATGTTCAGCCTCTGTGACTCTGAGCAGCAATTGCAGCATTATAAACTCTACATCCAGGGAAGGACTTCAACTATGCATATTTATCAAGTTTTGAAGCAGTGGATTGTATTGGATCTCTATATGTAAAAAAACAATAAGGTGATCAGCGCCAGTAGGTGAAATAAGAGCTAATAATCATACACATCTACTACAATGAAACATATATAAATTAAATGTTTCGGATCTCTATTTCTAGTTAGACAGAATCACATTTGCCCGGAGATTATTTATGGCAATTGTCAATTTTAAATTTATAGTGAAGGAAGAGGATGAAGTGACCTTCCTTTTTCTAAGCGAATGTGATTGTTCTTGAATACTTTCATTTAAACAAAAGTGGGAGAGATTTTACTGCTTCACAATCAATTATGTGAGAAAGATGGAATGCTTTTATTGGGGAATATTCCTCTACATGGATGAGATAACATAGTGGAAACCATATCACAAACCTTCTTTAAGCTTCTTCAGTAGTTCTTCCGAGTATCTCATTGTGCCAAAATGTACCAAGGCTTGTGGTATCCGGTAGTCAGCAAACATGGTGATTTTGTTGATGTCATAGAAGCAGCCGTCACCTTTCCCTTCTAATACACCCCATGTGTCTCCTACCAGGATCTGAGCACGCTTGTAGAAGGCGACTTTTTCACCCTGAAGTTTAGAAAGCAGGAGAGTCATTATGACTTATACTGGCCACACACAAAAGTTTCAAGCAATTTTAAACTTTCCATGATACAAAAGAACAAATGGTTCAAAGGCAAGCTACCTCCAAAATGTTGGAACAAATAAAACTGTTCTTGGTAGGCCACTTAAATTTATCGTATTTTATATATGGATTGTTCTAGCTACAAGCTCAAAATGTCTGGACTTGCTCTCACTTGGGAATCTTCACACTAGGGAGTTTTTAAAGGGTATGTTGGAAAAAAAAATCATTTTTTTTCTTAGTCCTGACCATAACAAAGAAGGGAAATATTTGCAAAAGCACTATACATCCCCTGTGCGACCTGGATAGGCAGATGAAGGCACAAATTAGCTCTATAATCATTCATAAATCATGACTTTTTTTATGTACAAGCAGTGAACGTACCTGAATTTAACTTTGTATCAGGACAAAAGACGCTAACCAGGGTGATGCAATCCAAGGAGAATGCTAATAGGAGAGAGCAGGGTGACAGAAAGAGGAGTTCATCAGTGTGCAGCTTCTCCTTTTACTGTACAGTGAGTGTTTAGAGGAGACAGGTAAGGTAAAGTGAAACTGCAACCAAAAAAAATCAGGTGCCCTCCTCTGCTAGGCAGGACTGTGCTGTGTGCCAGAGCTGTGTAAATCTCAGGACTTGAAGGACAATAATTAAACATTGTGAATAGTAGCTCTGTACCCTATTGTAGAATGTGTTCTTACCATGCTTCTGTGCATTGTGATTTGACCATTAATGTTTACTTTATAACTATTTTAAGTAACAAAATAGGTTTAAATGTAAAGTCCTCCTAGAAAAAACTAAATGCACACACATTCATAAAAGATTGGAGCCAGAAAAGCACTGCAACCACAATTAATGGATCGTGGGGCCAATGCTCTGGCTCCTACAGACTCTTCCTCTTGTCCCTGCTTGGACTGAGGTATGCACTTGAAGTTTCACAAGTGTGGTGACATCATTGCACTTGTATTCCACTGAGAACAAGTCCATTTGCTGCAGTGCCAGGCGGACTTGTAGTTTCTCCAAGCAAAACGAATGGCAAACGCACTCATCAATTCCTAACCAGCTTTAAAGCAAGGTGCACATGGAATGGCTTTACACAGTTCAACAACAAAAAAATTCCCAGCACACTTACCTGATTTTTTGCAGCCTGGCTGGTGAATGTGCTGGGAAACTTTTTGTTGTTGTAGTTTCTCCATTCACAGGTCCTGTCAAAGGAAGATACAACTGTGTGGGTGGAGCTGTACACAGCTGCAAAATATTTTAATAGCAGCAGCTGGAGAAGAACCCCGCAATCTTTATTACTCAGATAAATGTGTGTCGGGTTTGGGAGATGGCTATGTAACCATGTTTCTTGTTGCACCCTAAATATGGTATAAAAAGGTAAAAATACAATGAACTAGAAGTGCATATTTGGGAGAGCAGTGCCAGGAGTGCAGTTTCATTAATCCATAACAACCATTTTTCAGGTAACTGAAGGCAAATATATCCAATGTAATTATGGGTTAGTCCAAGACTTTGAACCTTATCATTACACTTTGCACTGCAATAATAAATAAACCTGATAATGTTCTGTGCAGAATTGCAGCTTTGAAATAGTATTTAGATAAGGGAGTTATGCAGATTTTAAAACTACACATTTAATATGAATTGCAAAATGGGCACTGTGACCAGTGAGAGCTACAATACAATCCTAAGAAGGTGCTCAGCAGAGTGAAACTGCCACAGGCCCACACTGTAAATTCAAGCATTTTGCAATCATCAATTAGGAGAAGTGACACTTTAGCTGACAAAAACCCACAGCCACATGAAGATTTAAATATGACTGAGACTAACCTGAAAGACTCCTTCATCCCTGTAGGAGGGGAAATTCTCTACCACCAGATGCATCAGCTTTACTGCACTCTTCTCACTCATTTTCACACAGTTCAAGAATGAGCCCCCATATTTTTCCATGAGAATCTTCCCTGTCTGGTGAAGTATCTCCAGGCGTTCCTCAATCATTGGGATGGGGAACTCGGAATCACTACGCAGAATATGCTTCAGCTGGTCCATGGTTATATTGGCATAATAAGACGCAGTTGTAAGAGGAATTCCTAGATACATAAATATAGATTATTCAATGGTAGCAGAACATTTAAAATAAATAATAATTCATGAATAAATCACCCAACATATTTATTTTTCCTTTCTGATCTGTTTTTGTGTTATCTTTCCCCTTTGGGCCTGTTTATTATTAGAACATTGTCATAGCTTAAGATAAGAATGTAATACACACATTGTTATTTTATAAAGTTTTCTTTTGCCAATATTGTCTTGCAAACATTTTTTTTTTATTATTGTAATCTATAGACAAAAAGATTTACACAAACCGACCGAAATTTGCACAGTGGGTTCACCCCTTCCGGCCCCATCCCATGATCAGAAGATTGAAGGAGCCGGTCGGAAAATCTTTAAATGAACGGTGCTTGCAGCCAATTAACTGCAAGCACCAATCACGTATTCTGACAGCGGCAGCTGACAACACAAAGGAAACAGCAGGGGATTCCTCAAATCCGCTCTATTTTATTGTTCAGCACGTGGGTTGAATGAAAAAAGATAGAACAGTGTATGTCCTGCTTAAGAGGACGTTGCAGGTACAAAGCATGGCGGTAAATGCAAATGAACAAAGGTATTTTTATTTAAAATTTGATAAATTTGGTATAGTGGTAAGCACTTCTGCCTTGCAATTGGGGAGTCCCCAATTCAGACACTGGTCAGGACACTACCTGCAAGGAGTTTGCATGTTCTCCCTGTGCTTGTGTGGGTTTCCTCCGGGTACTCCAATTTCCTCACACACTCCACACAAGACATGCTGGAAGGTAAATTGGCCCTATATGTATGTATGCATGCATGTGCAATAGGGACCTTAGATTGTAAGCTCCTTGCGGGCAGAGACTGATGTGAATGTTCTGAGGAAATTGTTGTCAGTATATAAATACCTATAATAAATAATAATAAAAGGAAATTAAAATAACAGAAAGTAATTAATTGGGCCTGATTAGAGTTAAAAGGAGAACTATGAGGTGAGTGCTTTTCACTCACCCCATAGTTCGAGCCGACATGTGACAATGAAACTGTCACAGGTCGGCTCAGTAGATCAGTAAGTGAGCGAATGCATACCGTCGCTTGCTCACTTTCCGATTGTTTCCCCGCTCCAATCTGCCAGCCCTGACTGGAGGAACGGACGGGGGAGGGGGCGGGCACAGCTGGCTCTGCTTGTAGATAGGCAGAACCCGCTGTCACTCCCTCAGCTGGGTGGATCTCAACAGCATTGTTGGGATCCGTCCTGGCTTCAGAGCTCTCAGTATTAGGAACTATTTCTGAATCTAAAGATGTTCACAGACATTCTCCTGATCATATATCTGCGTCTAATGCCACTACGACATTAGAAAGTCTCCAATCTGATGCCTTTGAGACGCACTCAAATACTGCTGGCTGAAGCTCAAAGGCAATAATGATTGGATGGGTTAGAAAGTGTGCAAGTACACAAAACACACATCAAATTAAATTGCACTTAAAGAAGAACTATGGGGTTAGAGCTTTTCCCCATTGTTCTCCTTAGGGTAACGGGAGGACACAAACTAGCGTCCTCCCGTTACCCACAGCTCAATATACCGCGAGCTACAGCTCACGGTATACTGAGACGCCGCAGCTGAAGCGGATCCCGACAATTAGGCAGAGCCAGCTGTACCCGCCCCCTCCCCTGTCCGATCCGCCAGTCAGCGCTGGAGGATCGGAGCGAGGATGGGGGGAATCCAGTCCCTAACCTGTTACGGCAGAGAGCCGTGACAGGATCGAGAAGTGAGCGAACGCCAGTATGTGTTCGCTCACTTCCCGATCTACTGAGCCGACCTGTGACAGTTTCATTGTCACAGGTCCGCTAGAACTATGAGGATGAGTGAAAAGCTCTCACCTCATAGTTCTCCTTTAAGACAGGGCTGTGAAATTCCTGGTTACCAGAAAATAAACTCTAGTTACAGGGTCAAGAAGAGCTATTTCTAGGGCTAGAATGCAGGGGCTATTGTCAAGTAAACGTGGTACTGCGTGAAAATGTACTGACAGCTGGGGATGCGCATGAGTAAGGCAAGTATGAAGGTATGAAATAGGCAAACTTGGCTCAGTCTTTCTCGCGCAATGCCAGCTGTCAATACAGTCATGTTAGCGGCTACGTTTTCATGTAGTGGCGACTTTACCCAACAATAACCCCGGCATTTCGGCTCCTGCCTTCCCACCAGCAAAAGCTAGGTCAGCATGTTGAGGAAAACCCTATGGCCAAGCATTACCTTCCCCTTCTTAAGCTGATATTTGTCAGGACCATGACTTGGAAGTTATAGGCACTTTGCGTTTTTGTTATTTATGGTTTGAAGTTATTATTTGGGTAAAGTAATAGTCTATTCTGTATTATTGTTAATGTAATACTTTGTTCAATATTAGTAAAACAAATGCTTTCCTTTTAAATGTTACATAACTATATATCTTTCCACCACCTATATACTCGTATGCAGTTTGTGTATTTCTGGCACTTGGGTATTAAAAGCTCCCCGTTCTGGTAAGATTTGTCCAGGCCTATCTTATAATTTACAGTATTGCAAACGATAAAAATAAATGGATACAGCTCATCAAGTACACAGATGGAATATACAGGATATACGGAGAATCTAAGTAGCCAAAAGGCACCATAGTTTTACAGATGTAACCTAGGAATGGCACATCATCCCAAAAAGAATGTAATACCTCCCCATGCCCCCCATTTGGGACTATTCAAAATGCCATCACCTATAAAAAGATAAAGACATCCTGATCTTTATAGTGTGAGAAGCCAAAAGTGCAACACTTTACGTGTGGAACAACCCCCCTCCCCCTAAGCAGTTACCGTCTGGAGCAAGCCCAGTAATTTATACACATTAGTCCCCATTCCCACATAGGCGTACTGCGGTTGTGTGCACTTTCTGCGTTTGCCACGTATCCCCATTGAATTCAATGGATTCATGTACGTGTGACAAATGCACAAGAGGAACTCATGTAGAAAAATCTGCAATGCGTGCCCCTCATTCTTTTCTCACGTGTTTGTGGAAAGCACAAGCAGAGTTTGGGGTAACGTTAACTAGTAATAGCAACGCAAACGCATTTTGTGAAAACACGTCAAAGTGAGCATTTGTATGCGCTTTTGACGCACGTTCTCAGAATGCCTAGGTGTGAATGGGGACTTAGATGCTGACAGTAACAGCTTTTCACCTGTGTACGAGTTCTTTCATGTGTTTACAGATGCAAGAACTAGCATATTCCTGATGCAGCAGTAACATGGATAAGTACATCTGATTGGCAATGTCCCATTATTAATGCCGCAGCTTGTGATCATTGTATGATTTACTATTGTGCAGCCATTAGGCTAAATTATGACATATAATAAAATCATTTCTCACATATGGTATCTAATCGTTTTTTCCTTCAACCAACAGATCATTGTTTATTTAGTGACTCTTAAAGTGTATTTGTGCCAGGGAACAGGATATACTGCAAAGCAGACAAATGGAGACAGCAGGTTGTGTATTTTCTCTTTGGTGTTTTCTTATACAAAGTAAGCCATACCTTCCTACAATAGCCATAAAACCTGCAACACTGTATAAAAAAAGTATATGGTCTTCTGAGATGTGTCCCTCTTTTGTAATTCAAGGAAGCTGTGCTGAGGTGTTGTCGTAAAGGAGAGGTAATGGAAGAGTAAAACAACTTTAAAACAGCTCAAAAAATGTGACCAACACAACCCAGACAGTGAACCTGGAGTCTTCGGTAACCACAAATACCAAAATATCACATAACCACTTTGCTGGACTCCGCAGATTTTCACCACATCAAATCCAGACAGAGCCATTAAATAAGTAATCATAATTTATTACAATATATTTTCTTTTCGTTTTTTTGTCAGGATTCCGTGCAGTGTGGGGCGGTGATGGCTGTGATCTGTCACAGGAGGCAAAGCTGGGAGGTGAGAACAGAGCTCCTCCCACACCTCCTGTGTCAGGATCCAGAGCGCGATTGGAGGAGAGTGCTCTGATCTGCCACAGGAGGCGGAGCTCTACTCCCCCATTGCCTGCTCGTCTCCTGTGACAGCTGATTCAGGAAGGAGAGCGGGTATATACTTCACTGATCAGCTAATCGTGAGTGTTTGTAAATAACTGAATATAGTGTGCTTACTGTGTCCCCAATTATGAATGAATGGGAAGTGATCTACATCACTTCCCATTCATTCATGATTGTGGACATGGTAAACATACTATCTCCACAATGTATGAATGAACAGTAGCACTCAGTATAGAGGCTTCCTGTTCATTTTTAACAGAGGCTGCAGAAAAGAGATTGGAGGACTTTGTGTTCTCTGATATTTCCCTTTAAAAAGGGAAATATCAGGGGTCTGTTTAGACCCCTGATATTTGCCTAGAGCCCCCGACAGTAAAGTAAAACAAAAAGATAAAAATGAAATTAAATCATTTACATTTTAAATAAAAAATATTTTTT
>NW_017307733.1:285822-300127 GCF_000935625.1 Nanorana parkeri
TTTTTTTTAAAGGTTGGAAAAAAAAAAAAAAAAGTAATTTTTGGTATCGGTTTGACAAATGTTTTTAATTTTTGGTTTCAGTTTCTGTCTTAAAATTCCATTTTGGTGCATCCCTAGTTATTTTGTGAAATTTTGAGAGTAAAACATACCCTCCCTAATATACTGCAGCTGTTCCACACCGGCTCTAACACCGAGTGCTGACAGATCATGTGGCCAATGATCAGTCAGCTCTCAGGGCCCATTCACACCACATCCAGATTACCTTTAGACCAGACCAGACTGTTTCCGGACCCAAAATGCATCCCTATTTCAGCGCAGTCCATTCCGGACCAGACAAATACTGCTTGTCCTATTTTGTCTGGTCTGGAATGTACTGGAACGCATCAAAAACCCATGGAACGCACCTGTAAGACCATTTTAAGCTAAAAAAAAAAGAAAAAGTAAAAAATTATTATTTTGTTTTTTTTACATTTTAATTGCGGTAAAATCGCTGTAGAAATGCAATGCACTATGTTCCAGATCTGGTCCTGAAAATGGTGTGAACCCAGCCTCAGTCTTTTCTTCTTGCAGAGAGCAGTGACTGTCAGTCATTTTCCCCTGCAGGGATACCCTCCCCCCACCACGGTGTCTTCAGTGCTGGCTGGAACTAAAGGCCGGGTGATTGTGATGCGGCTCTGCACTGTCAGCAGGCATAAGCCCATTATTTCCTGACTTTGGGTCACAGGAGTACATTATTAAATGAAAATTACAACTCCAATTCCAAAAAAGGTTGGACGCTGTGTAAAATCCACATCAAAACAGAATGCGAAGATGTGCAAATCTCACAAACCTAGATTTTATTCACAATAGAAAACAAATGTTTAAACTGACAAAATGTAATATTACGAGAAAATAATAAGGTAATTTTGAAACTGATGGCAGCAACAAAAAAAATAAGTTGGGACAGGGCCGTGCTTACCACGGTTTAGCCTCCCGTAATCCACAAATGTCTGGGAACTGAGGAGACCAGTTTCTGAAGTTTTGGGAGATGAATGTTGTCTCATTCTTGTATCATATAGGAATATAACTGCTTAACAGTCCTGGGTCTTCTTTGTCATATGTCTCATCATATTTGATGTGCTACAATTTGTATTAGTGGTGAAAGGTCTGGACTGCAGGCAGGCCATTTAAGCACCCGGACTCTTCTACTATGAAGCCATGCTGTTGTCATAGATGCAGTATGCAGTTTAGCATTGTCCTGCTGAAATATGTAAGGCCTTCCCTGAAAACAGATGTCATCTGGATGGGAGCATATGCTGCTCTAAAAACTGTATATATATTTCAGCATTGATGGTGCCTTTCCAGATGTGCAAGCTGCCCATTCCATACACACTAATGCACCCCCATACCATCAGAGATGAAGGCTTTTGAACTGAACATTGATAACAAGCCAGAAGGTCCCTCTCTTCTTTAGTCTGCAGGACACGGCGCCCATGTTGCCAAAAAGTCATCTGTCCACAGAACAGTTTTCCACTTTGCAACAGACCGTTTTAAAGGAGCTTTGGCCCAGAGTGGATGGCAATTTTCCTGGATCATTTTCAGATATGGCTTCTTCTTTGCATGGTAGCTTTAACTTGCATTTTTGGATGGCCAGGCAAACTGTGTTCACAGACAGTGATTTTTGGAAGTGTTCCTGAGCCCATGCAGTGATGTCCATCACAGAAGCATGCCTGGTATTAATGCGGTGCCAACTGAGGACCCGAAGATCACAGGCATCCAATATTGCATTTCGGCTTGGACCCTTGCTCACAGAGATTTCTCTAGATTCTCTGAATCTTTTGAGGATATTATGCACAGTAGATGATACATTTAAAGTCTTTGCAATTTTATGTGGAGGAACATTATTCTGAAATTGTTTGAAAATTTCTAGAAGCACCTTTTCACCGATTTATTTCTGAGACACTATGACACTCTAAAATGATTTTTTTATACCCAATTATGTTACTGACCTGTTGCAAATTAACATAATTAGTTGCAACATGTTCTCCCCTGTTTTCTATTTACTATTGTGAATAAAATATGGGTTTATGAGATTTGCAAATAATTGCATTCTGTTTTTATGTAGATTTTACAAAGAGTCCCAACTTTTATGGAATTGGGGTTGTCGCAAATGTACCTCGGTTACAGAAAAAAAAAGAAAAGGAAAAGCACCCCAAAAAAATGTATAAAAGGTTTGGCTTCAATTCTCTTTTTATCAAAAGCTTGCATTTACCTACAAATATCTGCACCAAGGTCAGGGGTTCCCAAGGCACACAGTCCAAGTCCAAAACCAGAAACAAAGAGCTTGTACAGACAGTGCATGGTGTCTTTCATTACTCTGTCATTTTAGTTACTGCTTTTTGTCAAGACAGCTGCAATATTTATCCTAACTGAAAGATTTTCCTATGCTAGCCTTCATCTTCTATAAATAATAAAAGAGCATACAGCGGAACTCAAACATGAGTAATCAGGCTATTCATGGCCCTGTCCATCTGCTCACCGGATGTGTAAATATTAAGAGATGATATAACTTTTCATTGCTGTAGGATCAGCAGGAGTTCAACAGGACAGTAAATGTGCCTCCTCTCAGATATGACCCTACTGGAGTCTTGCACTGCAAAGCCGACAGGTTCCCAGCACAAACACTGTTCACCCAGTAGCAAGTATGCCTGGTAGACATATTAATTTTATTATTAGTGTCTGTGTCCCAACCAGCACTGCCCACAACAGTAAACACCCCTGTGGTGTACACCTCTTTATCAGTTATCTGCATTAGCTTCTGTCACATTTCTCTCCATTATGTCTGTAGTAGCTTCTTTGTTAGCTTTTCTTTTTTTTTAAACTTGTACCCCCCTCACCAATTTGTTCTCCCATAGCAGCCACCCCCCCCCATATGTTTGATGACAGGGTCACTTTAAAGCTTGGAGGCTGAATTGCATAATTGCATGTGTGCATTGCAGGAACACATGCATTGCAGCCACACACGTGTGTTGATGCATTGTGGTGTTGTTTATTTCAGAACTGCAATGTACCAAATAGCAAAAATGTGTGACGTGTCTGATGTTTGGGACATTTCGGTGATTTCAATGGACTACCTTAATGCAAATAAATGCACAAGCATTATCGCACAGTACAAATGTAAATGGGCCCCTTAACGTTGTGCTGCACAGAACTATATTTGGATGTCTTCAATTCTCATGGGTGCCACAGAGGACTAAGGCCAAGCTACTACATATCTACCAAGTGGGTGTATAGTATTGAGTTTGCTTTATAAGACAGGATATGAACTCTCTCTACTTATACCCGAGCCAGATCAGCTAATTTGTGGGGAACATCTCTACAAACCTTCATCCAAGGCTCTGTTCATAGCAGCACAGAAAGACCAGTAGCCACTGTACTCTTTTCCTTTGTAATTCACCAAGAACCTCTTATCTTCATGTTCAGACCAGAAGGAGAAATTTAAGGTGTCTGCAAAAAACACCCAGTTCACGGCATCTTCTCCAGAGTCCTGTGGGTTGAGTTCATGCATTGATTTCCATCCCTTCAGAGTCATCTCCTTCCGTCCAATCTTCTCAAACAGCTTCTCAGCAAGAGAACGCACACCATCGGGTTCCACAAACACATCCTTACTGTTCTCGGTGATGAATTTACCAGCCTCTCTGGGTTCAAGTGGAGCGGACATTGTACTTGTTGTGACCTGTTGAGTAATTAGAAAATTCTTCAATATAACCAACTGATAAATAAAATCAATATACTGCTAGTCAAAGGGTCCACTCAGTCTGTCAATAGATCATATGGGCACGGCTGCAGTTAATGCAAAGGGGTGGGGAGATGCCAGCAGTATGGAACACACAGGCCAACATTCACAAGCTCAGACTCCTCTTGAAGGGGCTGGGCCGAAAAGTGACTGCAGCCAATCAGCTGGAAGTCACCTTTCAGGTATTCTGACAGTCACAGGTCAGACTACAGCAGCCCAGCAGGGATGATTCTCACATCCACCATGAATGATCAAGCATTATACTGGTTTAGCCCTTGGGCCTGAACAAGAAACGATGCCTAGTGTATGGCCAGCTTTAGTCTTAAGGCCACATTTGCATGTTGACTGGAGTGTACCTTTAATATAAACTAGAAAAAAAACCTGAATAATGAATTAATAAAGACACACCATTCTAGTGGGTCATGTTGACAACCCAAAGCCATGAACACCAGTGTAAAGAAACGTCTTAAAGGAGAATTATGAGGCGAGTGATGGAGGGGGTGGATACAGCTGGCTCTGCCTCTGGATAGGCAGAACCAGCTATCAATCACACAGCTGGGTGGATCCAGACAGTATTGTCTGGATTCATCCCAGCTGCGGCATCTCAGTATACCGTGGAGCTTTGGGTCACGGGAGAACGCTAGTTTGTGTTCTCCCGTGACCCTTAGGAGAACTATGGGGAAAAGCCCTGACCCAATAGTTCTCCTTTAAATCATCTTGGCGGTTTTGATAGACCGAATTTCTAATTTTCTTTTCTAGCCTCCTATTGCCTTGTATAGAACTAGGGCTCCTACAACAAAATCAACTCATATATTAAAAAATGTACATTCTTTATAGACACACCAACAATACCTTGAACAGTATTACCCCCTCAAGAACACACATTAAATCAACATAGAATGTCCTGTTCTGTCGTTTTAGGTATATGCCAAATTAATCTATAATCCACCAAAATGTATTGACACTTCCCAACTGCTTGCTCAGAGACACCCATCGTAACCCTGATTTTTGTGAATGATGTTGTTTTTTTAGAAGACCTGAAATGGACTATGTGGCAAGTTGTGGTACTTTCTTAGCAAGGGAGAGCTATACTGTAAATGTCCTTCATTTTTTTTTTCTGTTCACTCACAGACACTTGTATTTAACAGTAAATGTAACCATGTATATACCCTGTGTAAGAATGCACATAGCGGTTGCTGGCGCTGGCTAATCCCCTCTTGCACCTCACTTTCCTTCCTAACCAACTGTGAGATGCGAAGGGCGGAATAGGACAGGCCAGAACTGACAGTCATGAGAGCTGGTCTGTTTTCTATCAGCACACCCAGGTTTTCTGGGACTGTCTATACAAAATGTAAAGTGACACTAAACTCAGGAGTTAAATCTCAAAAATACATTTGAATACCCTATTAACAAAAATTTGTCTTAATTGTGTATCACTCAGCTGCAGATCCTCAAATCATCTCCGAATTCATGTTGACACTGTCCTTCCTTCTGGAAGGTGGCAACTTGTGTTCCCCATGGCCCCTGTGTGTTGAGTTGTTTGCGACAGCCCCCCAGAGGAATTAATTTTAAAATGTAGATAAGGGTGCATTTACACCAAAAAAAAAAGTGTGCATTGGGCGTGTCTCAACACAAGTGCATTCAATTGAGTTGGCATAATATAACGACATACATTGTTTTTTCCCACACTGAGTATATAAAAGGTGTTGGTTTTGCTGTGGCTTGGTACTTTTGGACCAGGCATTTTGGCATGCTACAATGCACCTGCTTTGGCAGGTGTATTTAGGGTGCCATTAGGGCCTTGTTCACACCAGATGAGCTCTATAAACGCACAGTAAAACAATGGTTTCTGATCACTCTAGTTCACACCATTGTATTCAGTTCCAGTGCTTTAAAAAAAAAAAAAAATGTAGAGCAGCATGCATTTTTCTGCACCGGAATGAGCATGAACACATGTAAATATAACACACATAAATGCAAGTGAAGGGGAAAAAAATCTTTCCTAATTGGGCTCCTCTGGATTTTGTAGTTACATGAAAAAAATAAATTGCAACGCATTACAGATGCATGTAAATTCACATGCAGAAACACACACTGAATGTCTGGATAGTGGTGGGAACAAGCCCTAAGAATAAAGGCCCAGTCACATTGGAGTCATGTGCATTGCAGAACAGCCCATGCCCACCAGGGGGGTGCCAGGCAACGCACCTTGCATGCTGTGTGTGATAGCATGCACTAAACACACAGGTAGCATGCTTTTAGCACAACACAACAGTGTGAATGATTCCCAGATATCATGGCAACGCATCTGTGCACTGTCAGAATGCACACAATTTTGCACAGGTGCGAACCAGGGTTAACCTCGCCATACTATATTCAAACCTGAAGTTCTTGGTGTATATACACCTTAACCCAATTAGTTATGTTATAGGTGCAAGTTAGATGCACACATTGCATGAAGGGGGTGACATCCCCCGGGATTGTGTCCTGCTACCAGCTTCTGTATTACACAGTACTTCTGTGTGCTGTACACCTGTCAAGGATTAACCAGGGGGCCAGTAACATACAAGTCCCACCAGCCTGAGCCCGCTAATGGAGGTGACAGGCCGCTTTACACGGCACTCCAATAAAGATGCTCACCTCACCAGTGACCACTTCACACAGCAAATATGGCGACACCCACCGGCCACACGTGCTTCTTCGCTTACGTCACATGCATCTCCCCGCCTTCCCCTCAGTGAAACTGGCCGTCAGTGCTGCTAGACACTTTCGCTTTCTGCTCTCCGCGTCCTATTGGCTAAAAATGTGTACCTTGATAGCTGATTGGCTTCAGGGCAAGCGCTTGCCCTATGATTGGTTGAGCTTGTCCCTGCTTGGACTTTACGGGAGTGACGGACGGCTGGCGGGAGAAGACAGCGGAGTTGGTAAGACTGGAGTGGGTGGGACCTTCCTGTAGATTACACATGATCATTATTGTGTGTCCTGTATGATAGACGAAGATCAGGTGTGAGGATGTGATTTCATAGGTGCCGAGATATCATCACATTATTACTACGCGCTGTAATGTGTTTCCAGGAACGCTCAGTCAGCTTGGAGACTTTCTCAGTTCAATTTTCCTTGCTGGACGTTTAAAGCTCAACTCCACGTGAAATCAGATGTTACCCTTGCAGTGCCAGCTGTTGTTGAACTACAAATCCCATGAGGCATTGCAACATTCTCACAGCCACAGGCATGACTCCCAGAGTCAGATGCATGATGGCATTTGTAGTTTCATCACAGCTGGAGCGTCAGAGTGTGCCCACCCCTGCCCTAGACCAAATGCACTGTTTACCCGTGTAGTGCAGGGAAGGGGGTATGGGGTATGCAGCTCCACTGCAATGGTAGCTTCATTTTACCTGGAGTTCAGTCAAAACAACACGTTTTTGTTGTTTTGGACAGAGAGGGAAAAGATTAGAAGCCCTGTCAGGTTTTTACTGTCATCCAGGGCTCTGTTAGATTTGATTCACACCTTTGCATTTTTGCTTGAATATTTCCCTTTAAAATCAACGGAAATGAATCAAAATGCATGTCTTAAGAAGTGATGTACATAAACACATCATGATGTGCATGAGCTCACATTGATGTGCATTGTGGCGTGTGTTAACATTCAATAAATAGTGCATTGGAGCTTGCATTAATGCACGTTGGAATGCATTACCGTTGATATCAGTGAAAAACCCGTAGGTGTGAGAGCCTTAGAGAGATCTTCCATTACTTTCTGTCCTGGTAAGTAACACTTTACTGCGCAGGAAGTGATGGAAAATCTAAACCGGTAATAACAACTTTATGCCTCTAAAACTCTAAAAACTTGTTTTGTTTGAGTCGCAGTTGGAGATTTCTTCTCACTTCCTGTCCTGCTGACATTTTACCAAACAGGAATTAAGGGAAATCTGTCTACAGCTGGCCATGAGGGATGAGCTCAGGTTTGGACTGAACCCAAACACTTCTAAAACTGGAAGGAAGCTGTCAGTGTTGTGTCAGTCAGCTGTGGCCGGGGCATTCCCTGCATGTAAACAAAGGGGCGGGATGCCAGTGACATCATTGACCTTATATTATTATTACATAGTATTTATATAGCGCCAACAGTTTGTGCAGCGCTTTACAATACAAGGAAGACATTACAATCGCAATACAACTCAAGACAAGATGGTAAGGAGGGCCCTGCCCCTGAGGGCTTACAATCTAAAAGGGAGGGGGAAGTGATACACGAGGAGGTAGTTGTGTGGGGATGAAATGTTTGACAACTTGATGGTTGAGCAGTTAGGTTGAGGTGGGATAAGCTTCCCTGAAGAGATGAGTCTTTAGGGAACGCCTAAAGGCAGTCAAGGTGGGAGATAGTCGGACAGGTTGGGGTAAAGAGTTCCAGACATAATAGACTAATTCTACTGCAATATGACAGATAATATTTCCTAATATTTACTTGGAGTTCCTGGTTAGTGTTATTACCATGTTATTGCCCTTTTTACCATTGTCTTTATTGTTAGCTATTCTCATGACCACATTTACTCAGTGATTGTAATAGAATAGTTTCCTGATTTCTGTTACAGAGCAGAAGACATGAGCCATGATACAGATAAAGGGAAGAAAACCCTGCAGGTTCAGTTTGTACCCGATGAAGATGTTTTGGAGCACATCATTGATAAACAAGAAGGTGCGTCATTCTATTCACTTGCAGCACGGACAGTCCTGGTAAAACTGCTGACATTTCATGTGTGTAATCTTCCTGCATATGTTGTACCATTAACTTCAGGATAATGTTTATGGGTGTTCACAAAGGATTCAGGTTTAGACCTCGACCCTCTTTTTATTTATTTACATTTACTAGCCTAGTGGTGTGTCGGTAGTTTGAGCCATGCATGCCTTGGATTATGAACATTTACTGTAGACATCTACTGACTTCTCTTTCTTGGGATTGTGGAGACTGATTTCCAGCAGAAGGAGCCAACTTTCAATGTTTCTACTAATTGCAGTCATTTGAATTCTCACTGTGTAGTTATTAATCACAGGAGCTATAGACACCTCTGATGTAAGAGGCCAAATGAAGAGGAGGCTTGGTTTTCAAAGCTGCACATGCTAATAACAGAGTCCCTGCTGTGTAATTCATATTTAGTTATCAATGTATATTACAGTGTGGTTATGCTGGCAGCTCTTTAATTTTGGAAGAAACAAGAAAAGTTTGTACATTCATATATATGTGTATCTATATATATATATATTCGTGTACTAACATTTCACCATACTAATGCAATTCATTAAAGTGAAATGTAATCTTCCTAGTCATTACCAGGAAGAATTCTGATGATCCAATAGTTGCAAGCAGTTCATCAAATTCCGCATACAGTCAAATAGTATTCTGTAACAGTACATAGGCTGGCACCATGTACTCAGTATACCATGGCACCATGCTGAGCCCAGTACCAAGTTCAACACCTCCAATATAACATCACTGTAAATGCTCATAAACAAACCGGTTGGGAGATAATGGAATTCAATAAAGTATTTGCAACACTTTCTGAGGTTATGGCTGTGTTACAAAGTCCTGCACCAAAATCATGAAAGCCATATAACAGTTTTCTTGGTATTTCTGATGCATGCAACAAATTCAGGTAGCTCTTATGTGCGACACTTTTACTTAAGCTCCTTTGAGACATTATACATCCGTATATACGTATGGAAGTTGCGTTTATCAGCTTATCACTTTGAACGTTAGCTGTGACGGCAGTCTAAACATTATCCCTTCGGTTTGTCTTTCCTCTGCAAAAAAAAATCATTGTCATTACTGTTGTCATTTTAGGAGGAAGGCTAAGGAGCAGCACTATACAGAAAATCGCAAATGCAAAAAGCTTGACTAAGAATGTCAGCGAGCTGTATACCGAGAGTGGGGATGTGGAAATGTGGAAGGAAAAGGACTATGTGAATGTGTTAGGAGTAAATTCTGAAGGTAGGTTCCTTAAATGTTGGTGAATACCATTTGCTTGTTGTTCTTTATTATTGTCGCTTTTATAATGTCTTATTTATTTCCTAATGCAGATAATTTGGAAAATGGCCCTGTGACTGGAGGAGGTGATGTCTACGTTTTCCAGACTACTAAACGCTCAAACAAGATGGCTCAGCTCGGTAAAGCATTTTCAGTACTTTCATTGTTTTTCTAGAGGAGACATCTGTAGCATGTCTTGAAGTAGGACAGAAGAAGCCCACAGTGTCATTTTGCTTAGATAACCTATTCTTCCCAAATTGTCTTCCAAGACAGCACATGAGAGATAGGCTCCTCCTCCAACCAGAACAGGAAACACATCAACAAAAACCATTTTAAAAAGGACCTTCTTCTTCCAAATTGGTCAATATTTGTTTTTCTTTCTTTGGACAGAAAGTTTCTGCTGGAATACAGGGTGGAGAAGGGAAGGTCTCTTGTGGGATGTCCCCTGCCATCTATCTTTTCTTTTGACTGCTTACCTCCATGGTTTGGGTGGTGATGCAGAGCCCTTTTCTTTATGGTCCCTGGGCCACCTTTCAGACAGGTGACTTTGCATTCTGGGGCCCTGTCCTCAGCTTCATGATCCCAGGGAACCAAGACCTCCCCAGGAGAAGCAGGGTTCCGAAGGCCAGTTTCCCTCCCGTGTAGTGCTTCTCCTTGACCAGGCATCGTCTCTGGGAGCTGCAAAGCCAGGGGACAGGCATGGGGTCTTGAGTTGTGGCCCATGGATTACATAAACACATACATTTTAAGGGTCAGCCCACCCTGATATTTTTGTTACAAGTGGAGCCTGGGTTATTATTTCTTGGTTATTCCTACAGTGAGACTTCTCTGTCACAATTCCTAACTCTGCTTCCATCCACCCAGAGTTTGTCATTCTCCCCTCCCTCTGAATGTCCAACTTCTCTTGCATTGCCCATTATATAAAATAAATAAAGATTCCAAACAGGGAGAATGGGACCCACTCATAGAAGTCACGGCAGGTGGGCAGACCCAGAAACTCAAGCAAAGAAATCTCACAAACAGAATCCCATAGAAGAAATTGTCTGGTGGTTAAACTCTACGGCACCTACCAAAAACTGAAATATAATTTATGGAGGGAATGACCCTTTAAACCACTCTGTCACAAACCAAAAACTCAAAATAGGTGCTTATGAAAACAAATTAAATAAAAAACAACTGTGTTTAAATATTGACGTAATGCATATAATTACAATTGCAACTTGAAGTTAGCTATGAGACAATATAACTTCCCTTCCTTGCAAATATGACAACACCGGGTGCTCTGTAGACTGTTGAGGCTAATTTACTAAAGGAGTTGAGAATATTCACACAATACATTGTATGAATATTCACTTCAATTATCCAATCTCGTGAAAACTAATTCCTGTTTACTTATTTCATCTGCACGTCATTTAATTTGTTTGGTAACTTTTTTTTTTGTAAATTCATATTTATTGATAGTTTTCAGAATACAAAATCCGAATAAGACAGTATTATACAGATCATAGTTATATATATGTATGTGTACAGCATTTTGGTAAACCAGTAAATGTTAAAGACAGCAAGATGTTGGAGAACAAACTACAGATTATATCTGAGGCAGAGAATATATTCATGTATACTGGTGTTCTAAGCGTCTTACATAGAGCCGACAGCCAAAATACAGTCGCAAATCATGCAACAAGAAAATTATCGTAATCGGATTGGAAGAAAAAGGAAAGACTAGAATAGAGTCAGGTGAAGAAAAAGGGTAAAGGATGAGAAGGAGAATGAGGAGGGGTAAACAGGTCTAGAGAAATGCTATCTGTAGTAAAATGTGAAGAGGCCAGGTCAAAAGTGATGGCGTTATTTCAGGCAGGATCAAAACAGGTTGGGAGACATTTCCGGATCCACGGATCCCATATTCTTTCAAATTTGTTCATCGTGTCTTGGAGCTGCGCAGTGGATTTTTCGTGCACAAACACTGTGTGTAGACGAGTTTTCACCTCAGATAGCCTCAATACAGGGGACAGCCAGGCCTTTGCAATTGTTTGCACGTCATTTGATTGGATGACTGATGAAGTGATTATTCATTCAATTTTATTGTGTGAAGAGTTTAAATTCTTTTAGTAATTCAGCTCAAGACATTTACCCACAAGGTCACTTTAAAAGTAAGTCAGCACATCCTGTAAAAGAAGACTTATCAGTACATTAGTGGTTAGAGCTGTTTGAATATCCAGAGCAGAAGTAGATAAAGAGTCAATGTAGATTGCCACATTTCTTTCATTGTATTTAATGATGTTCTGAACATTTGTTTTGCTCCCTTTAAAAGTGGAATTTCAGTTTAAATGATTGAATGAATTGAAAAGTGTTTCTTGTAACCTTGCTCTTTTATGTATTTATTAGCCTCTGAGATGGCCAGAACTCCTGGGAAAACCGTCACCTTTTCAACAGGAGATAGTCCTGAGGAAGCTGTCAGCCCACCCCCAAACAACAAGAGTATGTTTTGCCATATCAAATGTTAACAAACTTGCTGCAGTATACGTGCTAATCAACTAATTCTAATTGTTTTATTTAACAGAGCAATCCGCAGCAACTAAAACTCCTTCTAAGGTAAGTCAAAGTTTTCCTTGCTAATAACTGCTCTCATTTATTGCACTTTATTTCTGCCTGCACTTTAACTTTTGCTTCTGCTGCCGTAACTGTTATGCCGGGAAACAGGGAATTTTTCCATATTTTTATCCCTGGCTGCCAGCTTTCTAGTAGCAGTGATTAAGCTGTCTGATCACTTGCCTGGTAATCCCCCTTTCCTCTCCTGTCAACCGTTCACTGATCTCCCCTGGTTAGTAGAAACCCAGAAGTCCTGAGGTATGCGCACTTTGCAGATTCAGAGCTGTCAAACCCCGGCTGCTGTTGCCATGAAAGAAGCTGATAGAACGCAGATTTGTATTCTATAATTTTGTGCACTAAAATTAATTTGAGTGTATTTTTTTACTGAAAATAAATATAGATTTGATACACAGTAGCGTAATTATCGTGTTATATAAACAATTGCAACTGCCAGCATTTTAATATAGAGCGTCACCCTTTATGTTTGGGAGATTTTAAATAAGCTGAAGACAAAACATGTGCATTTTATTATGTGCAAAAAATATTAGGCGTAGGCAGCGAAGAGGGTTAAGGGAGGGATTTAGGTGAAAGATGCCTTCATTCTAGCCACATTTATGCCCTGGTGGGGGCGCCCAGCACATCTCTCTTACTAGGCAGACCCTAATGCATTCTGCATTCGATTTCTGAGGCTGGGTGTTTAGAGTAGAGCTGAAGCCAAAACTTTTTTTTGGGATAGAGTAAGCGAGGGTTAGAAATTCAGTTTTTGGGTTTTTGTTTTTTTTTTGCTATCTCTGTCCCAGAGATTTCTCTTCACTTCCAGTCCAATGTCCACAACAGGAAGAGAGAGGAAAAACCCTGGAGGTCAGCGGGGTCACCAGAATTAGTGTCCCCATAGAAGATTTCCCATCTATTCATATTCCAGATTTCAGGATTTTCTTCTATTTTCAGTGATGACAGTGATCAGAGAGGGTGAATCTCCCTAACAGAGACACAGACAGCAATAAAAACCTGACAGGTGTATTTATCCCTCAAAACCAAAAAAAAGGTTATGGCTTCAGTTGCACTTTAATGCTAGAAAGATATTGTAGACCCCCTGATAGGGTTATCTACATAAGAGCTTAGTATATTATTTTATAATACATGTATGAATGCTAAGGGGATCCTAAACATACACTGTTATATTTGTTTTCGTCCAACCTGCGGGCTGAGCAAAAAAAAACAAAACTGATTTCTCCATCCACACTAAACAAAGTGGATGGAGGAATCTCTCGCTGTATTCTTTGTAGTCTGACAGTGGCTGGCATGCTGCTGTTAGGGGAGCCCACTGTGAATTTCGCCCAGTTGATTAAGAACCAGCAGAAATTCACTTCAGTGTATGGCCAACTACTGTTCCTCATGACCATTCTTTCATCTTCCTTTCTCCCCACACTGCTGGTACCATATTTGCTCAGTCATCATCTAAGGCCAGCTTCTACATCTGAGACGAAGATGCTGGCCCAGAGATGACAGATATCCCAACGCCGAGATCTTTTTATATTTTTGATGGATGTATGTGCTGATTTGAAGAGTGTGGTAATAGACAGCCTCAAAACATAGAGTGGAAGTCTACAGTCAGGTCTAACTATAGGATGGATAAACCTGTAATGCTTATTGATTTCTTTTGATTGTGTCTCGATTAGATCTTTAAGATGGTATATAACTCATGGCATAACTTCTTTATTTGTTTTCCACTCAGGGAAGAAAAAATGAATTTATCTCCACCACCCCTCACAGGCTAAGAAAAAGACTGTCAGGTACAATGTGTGCGTTTTGTAAACTTGTGGTGTGCGTTTGGTTTTCTTTTAAATGGATTTTAACTGTTTTGAAGCATACAAGTTTAAAAGCAGGCCTGGCCAGATGCTAAGAGGATACTATATACTTGCCCA
>NW_017307733.1:300179-320566 GCF_000935625.1 Nanorana parkeri
TATCTGACAGTCGCATGTTTGTATACCTGCTCCCCATCCCATTGCATACTGTAGTTCCCTCTGTTTGCTTGTAGGGAAGGGTGTTTTTCCTGTATGTTGCAGTATTAGGACTATGCTGGAAGATGTATATTGCCAACCTTTGCTAATGTCTAGTACTACTAATGGAGGGCAGGTAGCAGCACACCTCTTCTGGTTTTACAGGAAAGGAACACGCAGGTTCTTGGAATGGGACTGTGTGATCAAAGAGCCGATAAAAGCTGCAAATTAAAGCAGAACTCCGGGGAGAAATGTTATTAACCCTTACAGTGGGGCTACCCTCGCACTGCAAGAGTTAACTGCTCATTTGTGTCTAGGTGTTAAAAAGTAAAAGTTATACTCCCCCCGATCATTCGAGCCGTCTTGTTTTGAGACCGGTTCATAGAGCCTCTGTCCCCCTCCTCTGCAACGTTTTGAAAATCCTTGTGCCATCACGTTCTAGACAATTGAAACAGGGAGTCGGCTCGGCAGTTGGGGTATAACTTTTTTTTTTTTAGCACCTAGAAGAAAATGAGCAGTTAATCCTTGCAGTGCAGTACATCCAAGTGAGCTTATAATGGTTTTGGATCAATATTATTTTCATTTTCTAAAAAGGGTTTTTCAACTGATGTTTCATTTTTATTTTGTTTTGCAAGCAAGTAAACTTAAATCCACCCCCTGGGCAAAATGATAATTTGTTGGGTGTTTATGTTCGGGGGTGGCTGCAAATTTTAAAACTTTACCTTACAGCACACCATCCCCTGCACACAAAGCCCAACTTTCGGGGCAATGAAGAGCGGAAGAGTTGCGACTTGAGCTGAACAGTGCTCTGGTTGCTTCACCCACCCTTCCTCCTTATTGTCCATTCACAAAATGTCTTGAATTTTTTTGAAAGAATACAAGACATTCTGTGACTGGAAAGGGCAGGGGTGCAACATCATCTCTCTTCCTCCAATCACAGAAGGGCAGGTGATGTGACTGAGGCAATGTACAGCCGTAGTCGTATCTCTCCCTCTTCAGTGCCCAGAAGCTGGCCGTTTTCTGTGGGGGCACGGCGTGCTGCAAGATAGGATTTTTGCAGTCGCCCTCTGCACATATCACTTAACTTTTTAATGATAATTTACACACCCCGTGTGTAGATTTTCATTTTGCCCAGAATGTGGCTTTAATCTATTCAAATACATTTATTACAGAATACTGGCTTAATGGAGTAATTGAGCATTCTAAGTTTTATAAAGAGAGAGCACAGCAGAGGTGTTCTGCTTTAGGGATCCTTCTCCATTTGTGGGCAGCCATTTGTACAGAGGAGTCGGAAGATGGGAAAAGTAATTACTTACATTGTGTGCCTTTGTAATTTAAAATGCCAGGTAACCTGAGCATAGATTTCATCCTGGCATCCGCATTATATAACAGGACATGACTGCTGTACAGTAGTTCTACTCTCAGACTACATAGTTACATAGTTGCATAGTATTTGAGGTTTAATAAAGACATAAGTTCATCAAGTCCAACCTATTGCGTGTATGCATTTTTGTTTGAGTTGGTGTGTGAGTGTGTATTAGTCCATGTATGATTTTGCTCTTAGGAGTACCTGTACCCCTGTATGTTATGGTCTTGTCCAAGAGTTTCTTGAATGATTCCACACTCTTAGCTGAGATGACTTCCTGTGGCAGCGAGTTCCAGACCTTAACCGCTCTAACTGTGAAGAACCCCTTGTGCCCTGTGTGTTGACATTTTTTTTCCACCAATTTTTGGTTGTGTCCTCTGGTCTTTGTTACGGAGCTAACCTTAAACAGTTTGTTAATAATGTTGCTGTCGCCCTTGAATAGTTTATACAGGAAAATCATGTCCCCCCTTAGTCTCCTAACCTCCAAAGAGAACATATTTAATTTTAACAACCTTGTTTCATAGTTCAGATCCTCGAACCCCTTAATAAGTTTGGTTGCCCTCTTCTGGACTTTTTCCAGCTCCAGGACATCCTTTCTGAGTATCGATGACCAAAGCTGGACCGCATACTCCAGATATGGCCGAACCAGTGATCTGTAAACTGTTTATGTACTGATAAATTTATTGGGGTTCTTTTTACTGACTTGTTTTTGATCTTTTACTTTTATTACCCAGCGGTATACACCTGGTAATAGCATTTTTTTATTTGTTCTTGAAACAGTCCCACTTTTGGTCAAAGTTTAGTTTATCAAATAAGTTTTCCCATTCAATTTCACCCACTATATTGCGTAGTTTTACAAAGTTAGCCTTCCTGAAGTTTAGGCTTCTCGTCCGACCATCTCCCTTCCCTTTCTTGCACCCAATATTAAAAGCAACCACCTTGTGATCAACAGACACCCACAATAAGTTTACGGCCAAAGTCCGTTCTATCTAGTTCTGACGAGATGTCGTCACGAATGTGCATAATGAGGTTATTTTTAACATATATACATACCCCCCTCCCCCCCCCTTGCCAGCCTGTCCCTCCTGAACAGGTTGTACCCTTCTGTGTTAGTAGCCCAATCCTGTGCTATCTAACCACGTTTCTGTTCTGCTATTCCCACTATATCGTAGTCCTCCTCGAGTAACATAACTTCAAGGTCTTCTATTTTATTTGCTAGACTTCTGGCATTGGTGAACATACATTTAATATTTGTACTTTTACTGGTTAAACGTTTGCTCCCCTCTTGCTCCCCACTACTATTTTTATTGGACCTGTTACGGTTAGTCCAATCCTACTTGGATCCCCTTGGGCAATTAGATTTGCTTTATTGACTACATTGAGTATGTTTTCTAAGTTGGCTTGATTTACAACTTTGACTATGTTGACTGGAGTGAGCCCACTATTTATTCCTATATATTTTTTTTCTTTGTTATCTGTCACGATTGGTTGTTTAATATTTATTTTTTTGGTTTTTGTTTTACCCTCCCCCCCATTATCTAGTTTAAAAGCTCCTCCAGTCTTCTAACCATTTTTCCCCCAGAAATGCTGCACCTTCCCCATTAAGATGCACCCCGTCTCGGCTGAAAAGCCGATAGCCGACTGAGAAGTCAGCCCAGTTCTCCAGGAAACCAAAGCCCTCATTCCGACACCAGTTCCGGAGCCACTTGTTAAGTTCCCTCAACTCGCGCTGTCTCTTCGGAGTGGCTCGTGGCACCGGCAGTATCTCCAAGAATACAACCGTGGAGGTTCTTTCCTTCAGCCTAGCACCTAAGTCTCTGAACTCCTTTTTTAGGACACTCCATTTACCTCCTATTTTGTCATTGGTGCCGATGTGCACCATGACAACTGGGTTGTGCCCAACCCCAGCTAGTAACCTGTCAATACGTTCCGCAATGTGCCGAACACGCGCCCCCGGTAAGCAGCACACTGTTCGACGCTCACGGTCCCGATGACAGATTACCCTGTCGGTTCGCCTGATGATGGAACCACCAGGATCTGCCTCTCCTGATCCTACATCCGACTTCCCTCCTCGCTGGAGCAGTCACTCCCCCCCCCCCAGATAGAGGAGGCGTCCTGCTCCAGCAGTGTCACCCCTGAACTAATATCCCCAACATCACGCAATCTGGCATATTTGTTTGGGTTAGAATGCAGCATAGTCATCCTTTTAGCATTTTTTTCTTCTTCTTGCAGCGCCAACTTTAAGGTCGGAGAGTGAGAGTGATTATTCAGCCTCTAATTCTGATGAAGAGATGGAAGAAAAGCCAGCCACTGCCAAAACACCAAGTAAAGGATCACAAACGCCAAACAAAGGGTCTCAGACTCCTGGGAAAACACCATCAAAAAAAGGAAAGAAAAAAGTAAGCTGTTTTTAGAGCCGTGAACCCACATTAAAAATTTCCCTTTTTTTATCTTCCTTGGAAGATTTTAGTGACAAGTGACAATTATTGCTGCATCTTAACCTTTGTGACCTGTAAATAGATCTTGCATTTTTGTCATTAACAGAACAATTTGGTGGAAGAGTACTTTGAAGCTCACAGCAGTTCTAAGGTCCTCACTTCCGACAGAACATTGCAAAAGCTCCAGACTCCAAAGCTAGACCAGGTATAAAGGAAAGGTATTCTACTAATGAGAACATACAAAACAGGTTGGCTTGAGATAAAACATGACCCATATAAGTTACATGCCAGGTACATGTCATTATTGATCTAATAATGACACCGTGTTTTCCTTGTGTGCAGAAACTATAAATCTTACTGTGGTAAGAGGGAAGTGTCACACCCATGCCATGGTTGCAGTTATCTCCCAAACTACGGTTACTTAGCTTCTTCAATTGAACTAGATCAGGGGTCGGCAGCCTCTGACACATGTGCCCAAGCGGGCACGCAATGCCTTTTTCAGTGTCACCTGCTGCTTCTCATGCACGGACACATTCTCCTGTCAGTCCTCCAGTAGTGGCTCTGGCAAAGCACTGGGTCTCCTGAAATTTGTCCAAGCATGCTGGTGGGCATGGGTCTGGCAACCAGGCAGCAGTTGGGCGGTCATGGAAGTGCAGGAGACGGAGAGAGAAGTGTGTTGGGTGCAGGGGGAGCAGATTAGTAATCAAGAAGAGACGGGCAGGTGGTGGTGTCTTACATGTATTTATCCTGAGCTAGAATAATACAGTGGTGTTGGGACTGATCATAAGTCTGATGGAGGCTGATCGGAAGGTGCATGCATTGGGGCTAATCTGAAATCTGAAGTTCATGCATTGGAACTGGTCTGAGGTCTGAAGGTGCATGTAATGGTGATGACATAAGATCTGAATAAAAACATATTTGTGTGTGCAGTTAATGTACTAATAATCATTGAGTTTATCTTGCCTTTTGCAGTATACCTAAAATTGGAAAAATGTAAAACAAATTTTGTACAGTGTGCTATTGGTCCCTAGCACGAGGGTTGTCTTATACAAATGGAGAAAAGACATTTCACGTGAATAAGGTTGCTGCCTTGAACTAGATTGTAATGCAGGCAAACACCTTAAAATTGAACATGTCACATTTTTAAACATTTAATACAGGTTTTGCCACAAGGTGACTGCTTGAACCTTTAATACCCAGTAAACCCAGTTCTGTGCACTGCTCTGATACTGCATGAGGGCTCACCTTCTAAATTAATTGCTAAGCTATGGCTTTTCACTCTCCAACTATCCACTAAAAGCACCTCAGTGACCAATATGGGCATTTTTATCAGACATGAGGGTGTGTTGGACCCAATGTTGGTGATGGGACCTTGCCCCAAGTTTTTTTTAATTCTACACCCCTGTTCTATAAGGCTTTGTGCTTTCTGCTTATTCGAGGAATATTTAGAATAAAATATCTGGAATATTTTTAACCAGACATCTAGTAGTTTTTTCTCTGTTTTTAGAAGGGGGGCAGCCATGCAAGTCTTCATATTTCTCTCTATACAGGTGCACTTTAAATGTCAACATTTTCCAAATCTCAACTTCTGCAGGAAACACTACGGAAACTTTTGGAGCAGACTTCGACTACCTTTGCTGATGATCTTCACTATTTGAACAAAAAATATGAAGTCTTATTCTACAAGTGGATGTTACAGCTGCAGTAAGTGCTCAGGGGCTAATACTCATGGTTGTGTCTGTGTATGCCAAGCTACATGTGGTGTTTCTTGGTTTTAGGGAATGTAGATCTGCTTTTATGGGGAATAGGATTTTTTTGCGTAGTGTGATAGGAACCGCCCTACCCACTGTATGCTTCCATGGACCCTCCTTTTTAGTGTTTCTGTTACAAAAAAAAAACCTTTACAAATATTTGAGATGGACAGTTTTTGATGGTACTGTTTTGTATATAAATATTGTATAATTGTTTACTTAGGCTCACGCTATGCGTGAATGTGGAATTTGGGATTCCTCCGTCAGGAATCCCAAATTTCCAATTTTAATGTCACCCATTCATTAACTTGAAGAGGTGACATCTGCCGCATCTAAATGGGAGATTTGGAATTCCTGCCACTGGAATCCCAAATCGCACATTCATGCATAGTGTGAATGTAGCCTTAGCCCAGTTATCACCAGGGGTACTTTGTACCTTTTGTGACCTGTGGAGTGTGTATTTATTTTTATTTTTTTTTAATCGTTGAGTTATGAACTGCTTCTGCATAATTTGCTTATTTATTTCTGTCTGCCCCCTGAATGTAGGAAAAAGGGCAAAGTGACACGGATTTTTATGACAAAGTGGGTTTTTTCCCAATACAGCTTGGCCAGTTGATCACTGTCAAATGAAAGTCAATGTCTTATAACAGCCTGGTTTACAGGAGGTATATAGGGCCTGTATACCCATGTACTTCTATTTGCACATTTTTAGCGCATGGTGCATACTCAACAGGCACAGGTGCGGGTAGACCTGCTCACATGCCATAATCCTTTATACATTGATCTGGGAGAGCCCCAGTAATCCAAGGGGTTAACTTATAAAAGTTCCACCCAAAATATAGCTGTGCAGATGCCTTCCTAAGGTATAGGAATGATACTCGTTAGCGCCATCTAGGGGTGTTAGTGCCGCATGAATTGCATCTGGCCATAACAAAGTCATCTTCTACTTAAGCCAATTCTTTGTGTTTCCTTGTCAGCCTTGGATTCAACATCATTCTGTTTGGTCTGGGCTCCAAGAGGAACCTCCTAGAGAAGTTTAGAACATCCATGCTACAGGATTCTGTTCACATTGTCATCAATGGATTTTTTCCAGGCATTACAATAAAATCGGTAAGTGTCCTGCCTCTTCATTAGTCACTTCTTGTATTTGTTACAGTTTCATTTATTATATTATGTGTGAATGTTGTGGAGATGTTATGTGCCATGATTACAGTTTGTTGAAGTGAACCAGCCTCTAACTGTAAAACCCTCATTTCTAGACATTCAGGGTTAGATGTACTGTATCATGTTGTCTAAAAAGATTTCTTCTAAGCAATATTTCAATTTAAAGCTAAAGTCAAGGCAAGATATGAAAGTACACATTCATGCAGCCCTGTAATCATTAAAGCAGAACTCCAGGAAGTAATGCTTTTTGCAAACTTACATTGGTTCAGCTTGACTCAATTCAAGTATGCTAATCGGATATCCAGAGGGCCGCTGGGGATGCTGAAAATTACTGTAGTAATTTGCGCAACAGACAGTAATAGTCATAATCTTCTGGCTGTGGCTCCAGCAGCTTCTCTTCTGCACAGGGACTCACTCCCTGGACACTGCTACCATTCATAGAATGCCTTGTATTTTCTTTTAATGAATACACAGCATTCTCTGATTGGATGTTTGGTTGGATGAAGGAGGAGGGTTGGTTGGATGAAATCAGGACTACTTAACAGGTGACCTGTTAAGAGAACCTGTCACTTCAGGCAAAGTAACAAATACTCTTTAAATAGAACTTCTCAAAACCTACCACTGATGACTTGATTTTGTAGATGGAGGTTACAACTGCTATTGTTAGTACTTTACTATTTAAAGTTACTGACCCAAAACAAGTGTGCTGGTTGGGAATTGCCTTTACTGTCTGCTTGCTTGTATCTGGTAAGTGGCTCACTAAGCAGTCAAATAATGCTGTATATAGTGGACTTGGAGCTTGCACCCTTAAACAGTCAAAAATGGCAGCAGTCATGTTTCTTTCCTTCAAAAAAACCAAAAAACTTTTAAAGCGGAATTTTACACTCAAAAATCAAATTCTACCAATGCATCCCTCTATGCATGATGATTAATAATAACATAGACATGTCAGGTGAAAAATGCTGTGATTATGAAATGCTTACACTAGCAGAGATTTCACTTCCTGCTTTGAAAGTGCAAATGACTTCAGTTTGGCAAACCAATGCACACTGGGATTGCCTTATCAGCAGAGCATTGCTGGGAAATCTCATCTGTAATTTCATGAGATCTCATGGAAATGCATGTGATGATGTGCATGGTCACATGTCCTAGTCACATATCTAGTCACATGTGCCAGAAATCCAGGAAGTAATCGGAGAGCTAGTAATCTGCCCTTAGTTAACATAGCCACTGTCAGAAGACTGGGGAAGAAAAAAGAAATAAGGTATATAAAGAATACAAAGCCAGCAATTATCTAGAACAGGGGTGCCCATTAGGTAGATCGTGATCTACCAGTAGCTCTCAAAGCTGATGCTGGTAGATCAGGAAGGGTGTGAATGGCAGCCCCTTTATTCCATTTTGGTATATTTATTTTGCTGTGCACACATGATTCCCTATTAGCCTGAGTCTGCTGAGCCAAGCTCCCTGACACTTTTCTGATGGATTCTGGTGGTTGAAGTGCTATGTATTACATCAAAGAATATTAGTTTACACAGCCTGTTGTACTATACAGCAAGGTGAGCCAGGAGAGAGAGAGAGAAAGAGAGAGAGGAGAGACAGCCAGGGGAGAGAGCAAGGATAGACAGCCAAGAGAGCGAGGAAAGACAGCCAGGAGAGACAGCCAGGAGGATGAGCAAGGAAAGACAGCTAGGAGAGAGAGCCAGGAGGGAGCGAGCGAGGGAGGATTTTTTTCTGTTGGTAGATCTCATGTAGCTCGTCATTTGAAAAGTAGCTCTTAACACAAAAAATTGTGGGCACCCCTGATCTAGAAGTATGTGTTTGTAGATTGTCATTACTAAACATTCTTAAGGTATGTTTGTTGTTATTTGAAAGATATGGGTAAAGGTCCTCTTTAAAGGAGAACTATGAAGTGAGTGCTTTTCACTCATCCTCATAGTTCTGGCCGCAGTGAAACAATTAAACTGTCACAGGTCGGCTCACGGCAAAGAGCCGTGACAGGGGAGGGACTGGATTCCCCCCTCCCCGCTCCGATCCTCCAGCGCTGACTGGCGGAACGGACGGGGGAGGGGGCGGGTACAGCTGGCTCTGCCTCTGGATAGGCAGAGCCAGCTGTCACTCATGCAGCTGGGCGGATCCAGACATAATTGTCGGGATCCGTTTCAGCAGCTGCGTCTCAGTATACCGCGAGCTGTAGCTCGTGGTATACTGATCTTCCCGTTACCCTTAGGAGAACTATGGGGAAAAGCCCTAACCCCATAGTTCTCCTTTAAGTTACCAATAAGATAATGGGAATGATGCATTGTGGGGTGCCAGGCAGTTTTACTTTTTTTTTTACCTTTTCACCTTTATTCACTACTATGGTGGACAGTGGATTTCATGAGCTGAAGCATACATCACGGAGAAAGCTCATCTGTGCAGTTTGTATCTGCTTAGATGAGCAACATTGCTTTCCAGAGCTGTATGTGAGAGATGGCTTGTGTTTCCCATAGAAGAGAAGGGGGCTGTCTTGTCCACATAAGCCTATACCAGATTTTTAGAGGTGGAGGTTATGTGAGTGATGACAGTGCTATATTGTAGTAAACGCCTTAACTGGTCAAACATTTCTCACAATTTAACAGTTATATTGTATATTTACCACTTAAACACCCCATTGAACAGCATGTTCCTTTCACTTTTATTTCCCAGAAATCTAATAGGAGCCTCACAACTGTCTCAAATAAAAGGGCTTTTCGCTTCTATATTTTAGAAAATCGAGAATGTGATTGGTCAATGTGCCTTCATATATGAGCCATAATCGGTGTACAAAATTGATCTTAATATTCAATCATTTTATTTCTACATAGATTTTAAACTCTATAACAGAAGAGGCTTTAGGTCATTCTGGGACTTTTCGCAGCCCCTTGGATCAAATGGACTTCATTATACAGAAGTTCAGGGAAGGTAAGATGGTACCCTGCACAATATAGTACCCTGCACAATATGGTACCCTGCACAACAGTGCCATTAGAAGTTATATGTTTTTCATTGGGCCAAATTCCTGTCAATACGCGGTTCTCATTTGCTTCCCTTAAATTGCCCATTTGGGGGAAAAAAAAAAAAAAAAAAAATATGCAGGAAGAGATTGGATCTTATAACTGCCTTTCTGGCAGCCTGGTTCTCCTATGGCTCCTTCACTGCAGCCTTCATCAGTCTATTCAGTATAAAATAGTGCTGACATGCAAAGGAGGTAGGAGACCCTGACATCCTGAGAGGTGTTCTCTTGCAGCGCACCTTTTAATTGTAATTTTTTTACTCTTTCAGGGTTGCTTTAAAGTTAAACAAACATCAAGGTGTCCATGGAAAGGGAGACCTGTTACTGTAACCTACTGCTTTCAGTATGTCCAAAATCATCAGGCATATCCCTTACAGTGTTTTAATCTGTGTTGGATAGATGATGACCCTGGGGTTCACTTGGTAAAGGATTGTCCGGTTTCTTTTTTTTATTGTAGCCAAAAACAAGACAAGAACATCCTATACTTACATACGCCTTAGGCTCACCATACACACTACAATTTGTTTGTAAAATCTCCTTTAGATCTGCCAACAAGTATGTAGTGCAAGGGTCTGCTTGACTGGATACAAATTGTTTGGATAGATTTGGTAGGTCCTCAAATGGCATAGTTTTGGCAAATCTAAAGTGGATTGTATGATAAGATTGTAACGTGTATGGTGAGCCTTTGACCACGCTGTAGAGTAACTTTATACTCTACCAGTTTATTATAGTGGATTCTTGTATTTCCTGTACAGTTTGAAGAACCAGTCCATGTATTAACTTTTAGTTTTGTACAGGTTGGAATCCATTCTGGTTGTTATTGCCTGCAGAACAATTCTAGTACTAGATTCCCTGTTAGCACAGCAATAGCAAATTTAAAGCTGAAATCCTAGCAGATATAAAAGAGATACATTCATTCAGGTTTGTGTTCATTAGTAAACTACTATTTTATGTTTTAAATGCAACTACTTTTAAAGCTGAATTTGACTTGGTATTGGCCCCTTGCAATCTTATGTAGAGCTGCATTTAGACTGGGAGAGGGAGGGGCAGGACTAGGACCCAGTACAGTGTGCTGGATGCAAATGTGCTGACAGGGAACATGCTAATAGAAGGATCTAGCAGAGTGCAGACACAAATGACCGCATCAGAATGTGGCTGCTCCTTTACTGTCCAGTCAGTAGGCTGGGGGAGTAGAGTGGACATCACTGTATCCCTTTTACAGTATGGAATTGATATAGAGAAAGTGGTGTCATCTGCCTGGCTATGCGTGTGGCAGCGCTGTTTAAGTCTTAGAACTGGTTGGACATAATGGACATAATTACAAATGCTTCAGCAGGTATGGGCTTTTGTATGAGTCAAACTCCACTTGTAGCAGATCAACTACAGGTTAAATATACCTGTCAATGAATTCTGAATGATCTCAGAGGTGTCTCAAACTAAGACCACCAATACAAGCCCAAAGCCCATCAACATAGGCTCAATATAGTGTATATCTGTATATTCAGCTGTTTGCCTGGAGTTCAGCTTTAATATCGATGCTACTAGCGCACCCATTTCCTTTACAGAAACAGCTGTTTGGGGTTTTGTTTGTTTTCATGATCACATTGTAGTGAGCAAGAATAATTCTGCTCTCTTCTAATAATCTTGAGTTCATTTTCTATGATGTGTATTTGAAGCTTTTACTGTGTTACATAAGCACAGCAGCTGCCTGTCTAGTCAGTGGCATTTTCATAATGAGTTTGTTCATTTTGTCTTATCAGAGCTGTTCACAGTGGATTGGTGCTTAATGAGCTGTTGATTTGTATGACAATTCTGTTACTGTACACTACTTAAAATATGATTTAGGCTGCACTTTTCAGACAGATTAATAAGGTCATTGTGGATTTAAAACCAGTCAACGATGCATTTTAACATTTACTTTCTGATACTAAACGTTAATTCACTCAGACAGTGCTTGCAGTCATTGCTTGATTTCATTAGCTTAATTTAATAGCATACACAGAACATGGTTGTGCAATAGCCTATATCAAGCAATCCTCACAGGTATAAGTGAACTTCTGAAATATGAAAATAGTTTGGTTGCTATGGCTTACCACAGCTCATTGTATGCACTATTATTACATAATCCACTATATGTTCATCTGCAGAAAAAAGTGTCCTTAGAGATGGTGTATGCTCTGTGAACTCTTTTGTGCTGAATGAGTGGTCCCGTTATGCCCTCCTTTTGCAAAATAGACCAAACCGGATATGATTAATTATTCTATTTGTCAAATTACTTCTTCTCTCTTTTTTTTTCTTTTTAGATAGTTCCCTGGTGCTTTATCTTCTCATTCATAATTTGGACAGTCATATGTTAAGAGGAGACAAATGTCAACAGGTCCTCGGACAACTGGCTTCTATCTCCAACATTCACCTTCTTGCTTCTATTGATCATATTAATGCTCCTCTGAGTAAGTGCGCACATGCAGTTTTTTTGTATCTTGTATTAAATCTATTTTTTTATGGTAATCATTTAGGGTCACCATTTACTTTCTGGCTCGGAGATGACAGAATAGGGTGCAGCAAGGGGATAAATCTAGAACCACAGGGCAGTTATAGGGTGCAGAAAGGGGATAAACACAGTCATAAGGCAGCAAGAGGGTGCAGCAAAGGGATAAACCCAAAGTCACAGGGTAGCAATAGGGCGCAGCAAGGAATTAAGTCTAGAGTAACAGGGCAGAAAAAGGGTGTAGCAGGGGGATAAATCCAGAGACACAGGGCAGAAATAGGATGCCGCAAGGGGGTAAATCTAGAATCACAGGGCAGTAATAGGGTGCCGCAAAAGGATAAATCCAGAGTCACAGGGCAGCAATAGGGTACAGCAAGGGGATAAATCCAGAGACACAGGGCAGATATAGGATGCCGCAAGGGGTAAATCTAGAATCACAAGGCAGAAATAGGGTGCCGCAAAGGGATAAATCCAGAGTCACAGGGCAGCAATAGGGTATAGCAGGGGGATAACTTCAGAGACACAGGCCAGAAATAGGGTGCCGCAAGGGGGTAAATCTAGAATAACAGAGCAGTAATAGGGTGCCGCAAACAGACACAGGGCAGCAATAGTGTACAACAAGGCAGCAAAAAGGTGCAGCAAAGATGATTAAACCATAGTTTCAGGGAAGAAATAGGATGCAGCAAGGGGATAAGTCCAGAGTCACAGGGGTGCTTTAGGGTGCAGCAAGGGGATTAATCCAAGAAAAAAAAAAGAACCGTGTATACCCCTGGCTTAAGAGAACTGAAAGATATACTTCCAACTGTCTGCAACAAACAGGTGACATCATCTTGGCCTAGGCAAAGTCACAGACTGGAGCTCAAGGACGGCTTCATAATCATGAATGGTTTAGCTTTCCTAGAAAATATACTGTTGGGGTATATTGTGAGATGTCACAAATGCATTTGTGCAGACGTGTGAAGAAACTGAAAAGTCTACTTTTAATGTTTTCTTAGGTTTTATAATTAAAATAAACAGCTACAAGTAAATATTTCAAATGTCTGGATAGCACACCAGCATAGTGTAGTATTAGTACCAGGTGTTGGTTTAAAAAAAATTGTTCTTTCTTGGTCATATTCTTCGGTTTGTTAATAGACCGCACACTAAATGTAGGAAACTGAATGTGGCGAATATAAGCTATAATTAACATTAATACATAAAAGCTCCATTCTTCTATTCACTTACAGCTTCCCTGTATAGTTACACCCCCTCCACTCCACCAAGAATGAGATATTTGGCATAGGGTAGAGTTGGTACAAGCATTAAAGTGACATTAAACCATCAGATTTTTTAACATAAAACAATACTGTAATGTGTGCCTTACTGTAATCAAGCTCGTCGCTTCTACAGGACCCTTTTTTCTGTGGATTTTGCGCGAATTTGCTTTTTTTCTATGGAGCCCGACGGAGAAGGTCGCGCTACCGTCGCTGGAACGTCGCCCCGAAAGTCGCGCTATCCCGGCCGCTGCAAAGGTAAGTCGCTACATGTGAATGGGGCCTTAGTCTTCATATATCATCAAAAGTCTGTTTGTGTTAGGAGGATCTTCAGCTCACTTCTCTCACATTTGAGGTATATTCTTGACATTCATTGTAATCTAAAATACTGCAATGAGAAAATTTAAATATGTGGGAACTGGCCCAATGGATGTGAGAAGTATAGGTTTGGGAGGAATACTTGCGTGAATTTAACAATGAGGGTGATAATTGACAATAATAATACTATTAATAATAACAACTGATGTTTGAAATGGGGGTGGGGATTAAAATTGAGTAGTGCACTGAAGAACACATAGAAAGACACATCAAGGGGAAGTATTAGTAGTATTAGTGAGAAGGGGGGGTAGGGTTGGGGTATATTGAGAAAGAGAATCAAAAAGGGGAAAAAAAAATAAAAAATGTCTTAGTGTGCGTAGTTTTTAGTGTGCGTTGTTTTTTTGCGGGCGGTTTTTTGTTTGTTTGTCATTTTTTTTTCATATCTCTCTCTTTCTTTCTTTCTCTCCCTCTCCTGATCTTCTCCCTTCTCCCTCTCCCTCTTCCCTTATCTTTTGCTTTCTTGTCCTCTTTTGTCTTTTTTAATATATTAATGAGCTGCTTTTTCTCCTGGGTTGGTCTTTGGAAAGGCCATCACATATCCCCTCTATAGGCAATGAACCCCAGCAGGTACCCTCTTAGGGGGGTTGCTGAGGTAGGTTAAAATACTGCAATGTCTGCCAATTTTGAAGAATAAGCCTGCACTTGAAAATGTGTATTAATATAATTTGTCAAAAAATAATTTCTATAATTTCTCTCCATCTCATTGTGTGCTTATTCTGTTCTCCAGCTGGTCAGTAGGAGATGCTGAGCAGTACTACACAGATTGTAGTAGTTTGCAGTATTCTGTTCAGCAGTTCTAAAAACTCAACATTTTGTTTTTCAGTGTGGGATCAGACAAAGCAAAGCTTGTATAATTGGCTGTGGTATGAGACTACAACATATAGCTCCTATGTGGAAGAAACATCCTATGAGAACTCATTGCTGGTTCAACGTTCTGGAGCTCTGGCCCTCAGCTCCCTTACTCATGTGCTGCGCAGTCTCACTCCGAATGCCAGGTAAGCAAAAATCTGATCAGTAGAATTTTAGGTTTTAGCCATATCACTACAGACCTGCACAAGCTTTTATAATATTCCTGGCCACACAGCTGTTTAAATCTCCAGATATAATCTGTTAACAATTCCATCTCAATATCTTTATCTCTGCACAAGCTGTTTATGTGGAGATAAGCTGATCTCCTAAAGCAAGCCATCAAGAATAATTTATGTCTGCCCACCCTGTTTTGATATCACTGGGAGACAGTGGGAGTCTGAGTCCCCCACACCATTGCATCATCATGACTGACATGAAGCACGGGAATGAAACCTTATTCTGTGTCATAGGGATATTGTTTTTCTCACTCGCTCAGTTATAACATGCCACACAGTTGAAAAACTTTCATCTTTCTTTGTACTTTTAACTTTTGGTACCTTGTTTTCTTCAATTAAGATTCCTACTACATTACTGCTGAGCAAGTCTCTATATGCAGCTATCCGGATCAGCCTTTCCTATGTGTGCCTGTCTTTGGAGTGCTGTACCTGGACTCCACTGTACTGGATATACAGGAACTGGGCTCTGCATTTCTGCACTTTCCAGACCTGCGTGCACTGGTAAAAGTTAGCTGTAGAGTCTAGAGCTGTATCATTGGTTCAGCATTTGACCCTGTCTTTAAAAGCTCACCTTGTGACTAGACAATGCATGCCAAGCACCAGGAGGTACCTCATTACTAGGGCCACTGAGGCTAAAGTAGAGTCCCTTTCGTTACTTTACAGCACCCAGTCTGCCCACAGATTTTGGACTTTCAAGTATCCCAAACCCTCAGATCAATTTTCATCCTGAGGTGAGGGAGGTAGTTTACATGGGATAAAAGCTAGAGTTTTATTCCCAGCCTTTTTCCTGTTTATTACTTCCAACCTAACTGTGTCACTGCACAGATGCATCATCCTCTTCTTGGGCATTCGCTCCATCTGGGATCTCAAGGCCCTAAATGTTTTCATTTGGGCCCACAAATTTCAAATGTAATCCAACAGGTCTGTCATAGGATGACACTAGGACATCAAGGACATGTACGTGCATGTCCCAATTTTTCCAGTGCAGCAACAATTCCTTTGCTTTGTTGTGAGCCCTCTGCACATCCAGTTTGTGGCCCTTTCATTCAGCCTATCTTCTGCACCTTCAGTATTCACCAAGGTGATGGACCCTGTGCAAGCCTTACTGCACTCTCAGGCATCCCTGAGAGGCAACAGTCCGCACAAGTTCTGCGGGACAGTGTAGCCCTGACTAGAACCGACTCATTGTTTGGAATATCTGGGTGTAATCCTATACACAGCTCAAGCCAGAGTTTCCCTTCCCCAGAAGAGACTTTAAACTGTCTAAGCTTCCAGACCCGGACTCTCCAGTTCAAGAGTTGCCGGACTATTTGCTTGTGCATGAGCGTCCTGTGGCTGTTTGTAGCCTCCTTCGAGGCAGTCCCAGTTTTTTTATTTTACCATCCAGTGTGACTTGTAACACTAACTCACACTGGGCATTTTGCCATGCATTTTGCAACATACTGTACCACAGGCAAAGTACATAAACAAATGAAAATCTATTGTTTTACCATAGGACGCATTCTCTCTAATGTGCTACCATGTAATTTCCCTGTGTGGTCCAATTCAAGTGTATCAAATAGGAACCTTCAAAGGGACCTTTGAGTAAGCTTTATGTTTAAAGCAAACTATTGTTATTTATTACAAGTTAACATAGAAAATGCTGTAAGCTGGACATATATAGAGAGATCTGTAGAAGGTTTAAAATGATTCACGGACACCCATAAAAATTATAGAGCAGTTTCTTCTGCAGCAAGTTTTGGTCTTTCACAAAAAAAAAAAAAACCATGAACATCAAAGATGACATTTGTAAAATTTCCCAAAACCTTGAAGCTAATTGCTCACTGTTATGGTTTTCAGAGGGATTTTTCGGTTGCTGGCAGAGTACCAGTTGGCCAACAAAGACAACCCTTCATATCAAGGTATGTGTGGCTGTATATATTGGAATTAGTATTTAATTTCCGTACTGTTTTGGCTTGGTTCCTGTTGTGTGCTAGCCCATGAACATGAAAAAGTTCAATTAGTATGGATAGAGCTTTTTTTTTTTTTTTGTTTGTTTCTTTTCTTTTTTTGTTTTTATATTTATCATCTTCTTTTGGTCATCATTTTACACCACCATGTTTCTCATATTTTTTGTGCTTTGCTTTTCCTGTCTGATTCATGTTTTATATTTGCCCTTCCCAATCTCCTATTGAAAGTCTGTTTGTTTTTTCTGGGTTAAAGCCCAAATGAAACTTCAGTACATGCCATGTGCACCAGAACTAAAGGTGTTTCATGTCTTAACCGGTTTTCTTTCTAAACCAGCTAAAGCAGCAAAAGCCTTTTCCCTGCAAACAGGTGCAGAGTGAGACCCTTACTCTCTGTGTGGAAGCAGAGATGTGACTCATTTTCTGAGTCAGACCTATAGCTCTGCAATCAGGTAAACTCATGCTCCCTGCTGATTGGAAGGCTGTGGCTCAGCAGGTGAAGTGTTGGACCTCCACAGAGAGACCACTGCTTACCAAAAGGGAGCAAAAGTCTCATTCTGCAGCATACTAGAAGGCAACATGCTTTTTTTTCACTACTTTATAAAGAAAACAAAAAAGTAAGACTTTTTACATATTTTATTTTGATGTACCTGGAATGTATTTAGATTATTTAAAGTGAAAGTTCAATTGGGGTTTATTTTTCTCATCTCTCCCGACTGAGGACATTACCAAACTCCTTCAATTTCTGGTAATACATGATTTAACTCTTTGACTAATACCCTGTACAGCGTTCAGTCTCCAAATCACGGCGTTATGGGACTTAACAAAATTGAACATTCCATAGTGACAGAGGGCCTGAGGCACACCTTATGTGAAACATCTGAAAATAGACAGAATCAAGCAAAGTGTTTTTTTAAAAGGCGTTGTGGGAAATGGTGACATTTTATTTAAATTCTATTTCATCCCTTCTCTAGGTCTCTCATTTCAAGACTTCTATCAGCAATGTAGAGAAGCATTTCTTGTCAACAGTGACTTAACGTTAAGGGCTCAGCTGACTGAGTTCAGAGACCACAAACTGATACGCACAAAAAAGGTATGTTTATAGTCTTTTCTCTGTGTGCTCCTGGATAGTTAGCCGATTGTCTGTCATACCTACTAATGGCAGTGGATAAGGAATGTTCTCAGAAGTTGTGATTGCCAGAGGGAATTTGCGAGTAACAGATCTTTCACCTCATCTTAAAAAATGATGTTGGTGCCTAGCCAACATTATACTTTACCTTTCATTGAAATGTGAAATGCCAGCCATGCCATTAAATTGGCCCGGTCATGGACATGCATGTGGTGAATTCTATGCAGAATAACAGCATATTTCCTGTAGCTCAATATAACATCTTATTCATTGGGAAAAATGAATAATCATAATAATTGTACAGCTGTTTTTAGCCTAATTATTTCAGTTCCAGAAATCTGAAAAATTCAGGGTTCCTTGTTTGGAATCTTACATGTGCTTTCGTTTTTTTTCATCTCATATAATAGTTTGAGTAAAAAAGGCATGGTACATTACAGAGTAAGACAAGTCATAAGGTGTGAGTGATTACAAAGGTAGTCTTAATTAGGATCACAGCCAGTCTACTACAAGACAACAGAATAATCACTCTATTTACATCACATCTGTATAATCATCTATTTGATTTTAAACATATAGCTATGATGAGTCTCATTAAATCATAAAGATCCCTTTAAACAAATCTTCATTGCCCGCCATTACCCACCACTAGACTTGGAGAGAGGGACCTGTGAGGAAGGTATAAATAATATAAAAGATGAGACGCATACCTATTCCCTGGATATGGGAGAGGACATGGCTATTTGAGTTGCAACCCCATACAAACCTGTTTGGGCCCATTTACACTTTGCCATTTTGGCGCATTGCGTTAATGTGCGTTGTGTTAAGGCAGCTCTTTAAATGAATGGGCTGCCAACACATGAAAATGGACAAATGCAATAGATATGCAGCTTTTTTCAGATGCAGTGCACCACAGCAGATGGTAGTTCGTCGTGGTGTGCTAAAACACATGGTTAAGAATTGCATTGCCTTAGTGCATTGGGGTGCCATTCAAAATGAATAGCATCAGATAAAGCATTGTGGTAACATGCACGTTAATTGGCAAACAAAAGTGAGATCTGACATTTAAAGGAGAATTATGAGGTGAGTGATTTTCACTCAGCCTCATAATCTGAGCCGACCTGTGACAATGAGACTGTCACAGGTCGGCTCAGTAGATCGGGAGGTGAGCGAACACATACCGGAGCTCGCTCACGTCTCGATCCTGTGCCGCCAGAGAGCTGTGACAGCAGAGGGACTGGATTCCCCCTCCCCTGTCCGATCCTCCAGCGCTGACTGGCAGAACGGACGGGGGAGGGGGCGGGTACAGCTGGCTCTGCCTCTAGATAGGCAGAGCCAGCTGTCACTCACGCAGCTGGGCGGATCCAGAAACAATTGTCGGGATCTGTTCCGGCTGCAGCGTCTCAATATACCACGAGCTGTATACTGAGCTTTGGGTGACGGGAGGAGGCTAGTTTTGTGTCCTCCCGTTACCCTTAGGAGAACTCTGGGGAAAAGACCTGACCCCATAGTTCTGCTTTAAAGAAAACATGCACTGAGAAAGTATGAAGGCTGCTATTGCTGACCTCTTCTTGTGAAAATACTAGTTTCTTGCCTGTTGTGCTGTTCAAGAATACTTTGAGTCGGTAAGTTGCAACAAGAATGCAAACTCACTCTGATCTACATGTTTTTTAGGAGGTCATTAAGTATCAAGGTAATGATCCAGATTCCTGTTGTGAAAACTACCTAATGCAGAGGTATCAGTGCTTTACTTTGTGGGCCAGGGTCCTGGACCACGGGCAATGCCAGCGCTGCAGTTATGATTCAGTGTATTGTAATCGGTGTTATGCTGGGTCTTGCTTTTCATAAAGTTGGTTAGATGTGCCCTCTAGTGGCTGATTCACCATTCATCGAAAAAAAGTTATTCAGGGATGTAAAAAGTATATTAAACTATGTCATCATTCAACCAAAATGAATATCTAAACAAAAACAAAGATTCAAAACAGATGCCTGATGAAGTTTGGCACAATGTATTTACCAGTGTAAGAGGTTAAAAAAAAACTATGTAGACTTTCATGTATAACAAGCAGCAATCTATAGAAGGTGCTCTTGCATGATGCCACATGCTGAGGACACAATGATAAACCCTCTCCTCTATTAGAACCAGCAGCTGACACTTCCCTAATGTTATGGAAATTCGCTTGGTTAACCACTTGCCGTCCACCCGTTGTAAAAAAACGGACGGACGGCACTGCAGCATTGGCGGGTTTCCGTCTCGAGACGGCATTTTTTTTCTGCTCGTGCGCGCCCCCTGGCGGGCACGCACGGGCAGAAAAGACCCGACCA
>NW_017307733.1:320716-339227 GCF_000935625.1 Nanorana parkeri
GAGCCGACCTGTGACAATGAGACTGTCACAGGTCGGCTCAGTAGATCGGGAGGTGAGCGAACACATACCGGAGCTCGCTCACGTCTCGATCCTGTGCCGCCAGAGAGCTGTGACAGCAGAGGGACTGGATTCCCCCTCCCCTGTCCGATCCTCCAGCGCTGACTGGCAGAACGGACGGGGGAGGGGGCGGGTACAGCTGGCTCTGCCTCTAGATAGGCAGAGCCAGCTGTCACTCACGCAGCTGGGCGGATCCAGAAACAATTGTCGGGATCTGTTCCGGCTGCAGCGTCTCAATATACCACGAGCTGTATACTGAGCTTTGGGTGACGGGAGGAGGCTAGTTTTGTGTCCTCCCGTTACCCTTAGGAGAACTCTGGGGAAAAGACCTGACCCCATAGTTCTGCTTTAAAGAAAACATGCACTGAGAAAGTATGAAGGCTGCTATTGCTGACCTCTTCTTGTGAAAATACTAGTTTCTTGCCTGTTGTGCTGTTCAAGAATACTTTGAGTCGGTAAGTTGCAACAAGAATGCAAACTCACTCTGATCTACATGTTTTTTAGGAGGTCATTAAGTATCAAGGTAATGATCCAGATTCCTGTTGTGAAAACTACCTAATGCAGAGGTATCAGTGCTTTACTTTGTGGGCCAGGGTCCTGGACCACGGGCAATGCCAGCGCTGCAGTTATGATTCAGTGTATTGTAATCGGTGTTATGCTGGGTCTTGCTTTTCATAAAGTTGGTTAGATGTGCCCTCTAGTGGCTGATTCACCATTCATCGAAAAAAAGTTATTCAGGGATGTAAAAAGTATATTAAACTATGTCATCATTCAACCAAAATGAATATCTAAACAAAAACAAAGATTCAAAACAGATGCCTGATGAAGTTTGGCACAATGTATTTACCAGTGTAAGAGGTTAAAAAAAAACTATGTAGACTTTCATGTATAACAAGCAGCAATCTATAGAAGGTGCTCTTGCATGATGCCACATGCTGAGGACACAATGATAAACCCTCTCCTCTATTAGAACCAGCAGCTGACACTTCCCTAATGTTATGGAAATTCGCTTGGTTAACCACTTGCCGTCCACCCGTTGTAAAAAAACGGACGGACGGCACTGCAGCATTGGCGGGTTTCCGTCTCGAGACGGCATTTTTTTTCGGCTCGCGCGCGCCCCCTGGCGGGCACGCACGGGCAGAAAAGACCCGACCAATGCAAACACCCGTTACCGGGTGTTTCACATATAGACGATCGGCGGCTCCATAGCCCGCCGATCGTCTATATGTGCTCGTTTTTTCGCATCCCCCCGCGCGTCTGCCGCCGTTTTTTTGGGAGTGTATGTCTGTATCATACCCACAAATACAATCTCCCATTACCACTGGAGCGAACCTTATCCAGCACGGCTCAGTGAGCAATGCCCAATAACATTCAGGGACAATGCCATACCATTTCCAGCGCGCTGATCAGACGCATCAGAAATACGAACGCACGTTTCTTTCATAAAGGCAGATATGTATCTTAAATAATACTACTTCCTCAAAGCAAGTTGTATACACGCCAAACCAATAAATCCGCGCACCGCTCAGGGGCCCTAGCTTGGCGTCCACACACTCGCTAAGAAAACACTGCTCCGCCACTCATAAGATATCTACTCCAATGGTTTAACCCCAGTGCCTATTTAAATCCGGGTCATGCGCCAATCGAGCATGGCCCAGAAATCCAGACACTGAGAGACATGATGACAATATTACAATATACTAAAAACGCATCCTAGTAAAATTTCCACAACACTAATGACACCTGGGACTAATCGGAGACATTCCCACTCATTTGATCACTATGTCAGCTCTTACATTGTGATCACATGCTGAATCTCCCAAAGGATCTTTTTATTAGTGCAACTGCCGGCATTAATGCCTTCTGGTAATGAAAGGGTTTAATATTCTACATTTTAAAAACTACCTTGTACAGTGTGTTCTTTTTTCATTATACAGTTGTATATCATCTGTCCATTGGTAAGACTAATGTTTAGCATCTGTAGTGAAATATCTTGTCAAATCAGTAAAACTTCTCATGGGTGAAATTCAAAACACTATGCAAACTTCAATAAAGATCATATGGCAAATTATTTTTGTGCGCATTGCAAAAAAAGTATTCCTAGTGTATGGTTTTAAAAATGATAAAATTGCTCTAAAATATAAGCAAAACATTTTTATTGGACGTCGGTTAAATGTATATCGTGTCTTTCTATTCACAGGGTGCGGATGGAGTTGAATATCTGATCATCCCACTAGACTTGGGAACTTTGACAGACTTTTTAGAAATGGAAGACAAGGAAGGCTGAAGATTGCTCACTTAGCATAAATAATTAAGTGATAGACTGTGATTATGAGCCAGATGATTTATTTATGGGTGCTCTTGTGCAAGAGAAGAGAAGGTTACATTCCGTATAACTGCTGTAAATGGCTGCTGAACACAAGTGTTTGTGTTCAGCTTCAACATGTTAAGAGATGATTATATGGAAATTGTTAAAGAAAATGTCCACATAAAAAGCTGCTGTGCAGCAATTAAATGACAAAATGCTCAGAATATTACAATGCACCACTGTGTGCTTCACATGATCTCTATGGAACATATTTGTACAATTGAAACTTTATTAGATGTTGATAATATCTTAAAATAAACATGTATTTTTTTCGTATTCTTTATTTGTTTTTTAGTAGATTTTATTGTCCTCTACAAAACAGAGTACAAAAAAAGGCTTCATAGTAACATATCAGGATTAATGTATATACAAGTGCTGGAAAGTGGAACTGATGCGGAGTCCATCTGTTAATTAGCAAACAGATCCTAGACAGTACATTTCTGATAATGATAATTGTTCATCAGTAATGTAGCTGTCACATGATCAGGACTTCTACTTTTGATGTCAAGTCCCAGCTAGGGGGAAAGTGGCGACAAGGGGTTCAAATTTGACTGTGGCACCCCCCTCCTTCCTCCACAAAAAGACATGCACTGAGGGTTCAACGTTTGTTTAGTCTAGGTGCACCAGTATAAGCACAATACTTACCTTAGTCCCTCGGCAGCCTGTACTTTTCTCTGGCCTTGCATGTTACGTAACATCCAACAGCAGCAACCAGTCGAGTATCAAAGAGGAGTGGTCACATGGAGAGGAGGAAGGAAAATTGTAAAAATGTCACCTTACCCCCTAGAGAAAACAAGCATTTACCCTGTCAGTGAGGGTGACCATTTAGAACTTTCGGTTTTGTTCACATGGGCTTTGGTGCTTCTTCACACCATGTCTGTTGAGCTGTGGTTTTCTGCACCCACAGCGCGATCCTGGGTGATGGGTGACTCCGTGACCAGGCAACATCGTGCGCGATTTCTGCACGGTCATGAATCGCCCAGGTGTGCGCCTGCCTTCAGAGTATCTATTTTGCCCCAGAAAGCCATTTTTTTCTAAATGCAGCTAAAAAGAATGCACCTTAATGCAGGTATAGGCACAGTGTGCATTATACCATTTGAATCATTATGCATTTATATGTGTTTAGAGATAACTTTAAAAAAAAACACATATAATCTCATGCCCATGTGAATGAGGCTGAAGTGGGGATTGAAGCGACATGAAAATAGCGCGATTTTCCGCGCGATTTTATATGAGCGATATTGAGCGACTTGTCGCGCAACTTTTTCCTATTGGGCTGTATGCAATCAGGAGCAAAATCGCTCGAAAAAAGGGTCATGTAGGAGCGACGAGCTACAAGCGATATTGAGCGGCGAGATGTGAACAGCTCCATTGAAATGGATTGGAGAAGCTACATAGAGCGATATCGCTGCAAAAATCACTCGATAAATCGCTCAGTGTGAATGGGGCCTTAGGGGTCTATTTATAAATCTTCTGCCCAGCCGTTAGCTGGAATGCCGACATTCCTGCCACTAGATGGGGCCATGGAGCATTTCCTATGCGCCTTGGTTCCATCTAGTGTCAGGAATGCCATGCAATCGGCAATTCTCCAGTATATGGCTGTGGAAGATTAATAAATAGACCCCTAAGTGTCAACTATTATTCAGGCAAGCTTTCACCAATGTAAAAGACACTTTCTATAATGTATTGCGAAAAGTAGCCTATTATACGGGGGTCTTATACTACTCCTTATACTTGCACACAAGGCTTAGTTCACAAAACAGGATAAGGAGCTTTATTTTCAGTGAAATGGCTCTCATTTATTAATAAGGATCCTTATCCTGATGTGTTAGCTTAGATTATGCATATTCAGTATTTGACTGTTAGGCTCTAATCAGAAAACTGATGCTTACAGCAAGTATTTAACCCTTTCACTGCCAGGGCCTTTTTTTCTTTGCACATGTTGCTCATGTTAAAATGTGCATTTTAGGCTGGCAGATTACTTACTCCCCAAAATTATATATTTCCATATTTCCTCCGGCTGCTGTGTAACTGTAAAACCCATGAGGCAAGATTCTCACAGCCAAGAGGCAAGACTTCCAGAGACAGCTGCATGATGGGATTTGTAGTTTCTCCACAGCAATTTATTAGGTCACATTATATTAGCAAAACTACTTATTAAACCCGTATTTCTGGTGAAAAATAAGCACACAAACATAATGGGGGGGATTTTTATCAAAACTGGAGCAGACAGAAGCTGGAGCAGCTATGCCTAGTAACCAATCAGCTTCTCTCTTTAGTTTGTTCAGTTAAACTTTGAAAATGAAAGAGAGAAGCTGATTGGTTGCCATGGGCGACAGCTCCAGATTCTGTCTGCTCCAGTTTTGATAAATTGCCCTCATTGCATTTCCCAGTTATTGGTACTATATAAAAAATGAAACTTGAGTAAATAGGCTGGGCAAATAGATGCCAAACATATCAAGTAGACATGTGCAGCGGCCAAAAATTTGTTTAGTTTTTATTTGGAATTTCCATTATTTTGTTTTTCAGGATTCGGGTCCAAAAGTCAATTTGTTTCGGGATTCGGAAGAAATTCGTTAGTGGTAGTCTGTGCGAATGTTCGTTTCTGGACGAATGTTCGCTGCAGCAAAGTGACATTAGACAAAAGAAAAAAAAAGATTTTTTTTCTTTTACAGTCTTCTGCAGAAGAGAAAAGACCATACAAATAAATACTCTAAACCACTGTTGAATTGAGAAGCGGTCTTTGGGAGCCCAACAGCCCAAATAAGGCCTCTCCTAAAAAAATTCCTCCCATGTCCTCAGCCGCACCCCAACCAGCTCGAGGACTCCCACGTTCCAAGGGGCCAGGCACCGCCCCCTGCAAATCCTGACACCAACAGCGGGAAGCACCCAAAGACCCCCTAACCCGCCAAGCTGTCGTAACAGAAAAAGAACCCTGCAATCAGCAGAACCACAAAATTCAGGGAGGGAGGGTGAGACAACCTGCATCCTCCGTCAATTTTCCAAAAAGAACGCCCCTCAGCCCTTGCAGGTCCTACCCATGCGGCTCCTCCCGGACACCTGACCCCAACATCCAATCAGGTAAGAACAGCTATTCCCATTTTATTTTTAACCCCTTCTCCCGGGACTATTCCTTCCCCCAGTCATGTAGCCCCTCCGCTCAGCCTCTCTGGGTCTATCTTTCATTGAAAAAATAAAAACAGAGTCAATTTTTGACTATTCTGTTATTAAAAATAAAAATTGATCCATCGATGTAATCCAGCGTCAATCACGATGCACGACGCCCGCCGAAATAAAAAAAATCCCGCTGCACGACGACCCATCCAAACCTGAGGAAAACTCACCGCAAAATGACATCTCTGGGCAGAATGTAAACAGCTGGGCAGAGTGAGCTGTAATGTCAAGGCTCGCTCTGCCCAATGACATCCAGAAACAAATATTCGTACAGACTACCACTAACTATTTTCTTCCGAAATTTTCATTATCGGAAATTCGGATTCGTTTTCATTCGTCATTCGGAGATTTGGATATATCCGAGTTTCCGAAAATTCGTCCGAATTACGAATCTTTCTGAAACAAATCAAAGATGTCTAATATCAAGCCTTAAGGCCTCATTCACACTGCCGCGCGTACGTACATATTGTTCCATATGCAAATAAATGGCTCCATACACACAGCCGCGTATGGAGCCGTATATTTGCACAGCGTATATATGCGCAAAAACAGAATGGAACAGAGATGCGTCCGGGCAGTGTATTTCTGCATATTTACACGCACATACGTGTGTAGACCAAGTCAGGGTCTAGATCTCAATCCAATGGACGACTTGTGTACATGCGTACAGCACATTAAAATTCCATTACGAGTGATGCATTCTGGAAACCCATAGACGCTCGTATATACACGCATAGACGCGTATATACAATTTTGCTTGCGTTGTGTGTGAATGAGGCCTTAAACTGTTTGCTCCTGTGAAATGGCGGCAACCTATGGTACCCAGAACTGTCCATAGGCAATGTTAAAACCTTTTACATGTTATCAATTTAGAGTTAACAGTGAATAATGGCCCTAGAATTGTTGCTGTCACTTTGGCAGTGTTGTTTTTGTACGTAGGCACACCCGGCATGCTTTACAAATATTTTTTTATTGATTTTTTAAATGTTTTTTATTTTACTTCTGCAGGCAGCAGAAGTAAAATAAATCTATCGAGCAGCTTTACAGAAAGCCCACAGCCTGAAGAAAGAATGTAAACAAACTCCCGGCTGCTATAGCAACCAGGAGTCCATTCATAGGCCTCTGCTGTCAGCGACATAAGCCTTAAGCTGGCCATGCACATATCTTTTTTTTTCCTTCCGGTCAGTTCCATGGGAGTCAATTTCCCCACCTGGGGGCTTCTGTATTTTGACAGTGGTGTGTGCCTGTGTCGGAATATCCAAACAGCTGATTGGCTGCATTCATTGTTCGGCTGAGAATTTTTGCGCTATACACTGGTTGAATTTCAGTCAAGTCAGCAGTAAAATTGAGCATCGTATGACCAGCTTTACAACAGTGGCAGTGGAAAAAGTTGAAGTGAACCTGCCCTGTTTCGAAAGTACTGTAACCAGACATCTCAACTCTCCCGGAAGCTCCGGGAGTCTCCCGCTATTAGATAGCGGCTCCCGGCTGCCCGGGAGAGAAACATTTTCTCCCGGAAATGAGAGGGACACCTCCCTGAAAGTGCTTCTTTCAGGTTGGGATCCCTGTGTAACAATAGTACTATACCAGCAATCCTAGTGATGCCTTTTGGACTCTAGGCCCACACTGTATATGGAGCTTCAGCTTCTGCCCAAGTTGAGGCAACTCTGGCCCTCCAGCTGTTGTGGAACTACAAGTCCTATGAGGCAAGACTGACAGTTACAGTTATGACTCCCAGAGGTATCTTGGGATTTGTAGTCAAAGCACAGCTGGATGACCAGAGTTGCCCACCCCTGAGTTAAACCTTACCCCACCCTACCATTCAACTGTCACATTTCAGATCATCTGCAGCCTGATGGTGTCCTGGGTTTGACAGTTGAATGACAGAAGGTGGGGCTCAGTGTATGTCAGTCATATTGTTTGCGGACCGGCCAGCCATTTTAAACATGTCATCGTCATCAAGAAACGTGCTGTCCTGCAAGCAACACTGAGAACTTCCACTGCTACATCAAAACATTGTTCTCAGGCTTGTTGCAAAGAATCATCCGGTCGATAAATCCTTGGTAAGCACCTGATATTTAGGACTAGGCACAGTGCATTGAGACGTACCAACCTCCTTGAGTTTTTTTATGTTTTCGTATCAGAAAATAGTAAATCACATTGAATGACCAAGTGAGGGTCTAGATCTCAATCCAATGGACGACTTGTGGCTGGACAGTGTTCACATGTGGAAAGTTGATAGAGACCTATCCAAAGATACAGCTATTACATCTCGACTTAGACCCCGTTCACATTGAGCGATTTATCGCGCTGTAATTCCCGCGATATCGCGGCAAATTACCGCGCGATATCGCGCTCCAATGCAATCCAATGGGGCAAAGGGTCCTGCTGTAGCGGGTCGTGTGTCGCTACAGCAGGACCCTTTTTTGAGCGGATTTAGCCGCGATTCAAGCTTGCTCAATGCAAGCTTGAACGCGACATCGCGCGGCAAATCTCGCGATGTCGCCCAATATGCAAATCGCGCGACAAACGCGCGATTTGCATATCGCGCAGTGGGAACGGGGCCTTAAAGTGTGGGGGGTTACGTATGGTTAGTTATTTTGTGCTGCGTCTTTGCATTTAAATGAAATCACTTTGCAGAGATCTATTTTCACTTTAACATTACAGAGTGTATTTTTGTTGATCAGTGTTAAAAAATGGTAAATCCAGTGCGATTTAATGTTCAATGAAAATAAAACATGAAAACTTCTGAAAAGGATGAATACGTTTTATAGGCACTGCTTATTCATCAACAGAGAGTCCTAAATCCCGCGATCGTACGATTATCGTAAGGTGTGTGGAAGCCGTGCGACCTCTACTACTGTAAGGTTGCACGACTTTAAACTTACGGACATGTTTGAAAACCCGCCGAGCATCGTACGATGTTCGGCGGGTTTGTGGCATGTCCGTACGATAACAGCCATACGAGCCGGTGTGCGCAAGCGCACACTGCCCGTTCGGCATTGCGGTCATCGGAAGCCCGCCCCTCAGGGGGCGTGGCTTGCGATCATCGCAAGTACGATCTGCCTATGCAAGATAGGCAGATCGTACGTTTTTTTAAGTACCTTACAACCATCGCAAGACAAAAGTCTTGCGATGGTTGTAAGGTGTGTGCCCAGCCCTAGAGGAAGCATGTGCACCAGTCATGATCATCATCATGAAGGTTTATCAGTTCTAGATGATATAACTGCTAGCATGTCATTGCTAAGATCTTACTATATGAATCAGGGAAGATCCCAGGTCTTGGGCTGCTCATTGATACTTATTGTCACCTGCCGTGTCCCTAGTCTTTTTGTTGCCTGAGGCGGGGTGAGGTGGAGCACACAATCAGAGCAGCCGAAGGTGGGTAGAGGAGACAGCGCCGCCAGACAGGAGAGTGTCGCCACCCTCTGCAGGTCTTAGCAATCTGGGATGCTGTGGCCGACGTCCTGCCAGCTCCTGGCAACCTAGGACGCTCTGAATGGAAAGGGGGTAGAAGGCACACTGCAAACATTGTGCATCAGAGCGGCCACTATACAACAAACATGCCACTCTGCCCCGCCCCCCCTTGTGTGACACAAAGAGATGCGGCCTGAAGCAACAGCCTCATTTAGACCCCTTTCACATTGAGCGATTTATCGCGCGGTAATTCCCGCGATATCGCGGCAATTTACCGCGCGATATCGCTCTCCAATGCTTCTCAATGGGGCAAAGGGTCCTGCTGTCGCGGGTCGTGTGTCGCTACAGCAGGACCCTTTTTGTAGCGGATTTAGCCGCGATTCAAGCTTGCTCAATGCAAGCATTTGCGCGATATCGCGCAAAATGCAAATCACACGACAAACGCGCGATTTGCGAACCGCTCAATGTGAACGGGCTCTAAAGGGACAGCCCTGATTGTCACATTTACAGTCACTGTGCGACAACTCCTCCTAAGAGAGAGGACACATTGGGCGAAATTCATAAACACTGGAGCAGTTGCCCATGGCAACCAGTCAGCTTCTCTGTTTCATTTTCAAAGATTAACTGAACAAACTAAAAATAGGAGTTGATTGGTTGCCATGGGCAACTGCTCCAGATTCTGTCTGCTCCAGTTTTTATGAATTCCCCCCATTATTTTCACATCCAAGAAATTTAGGAATAGGAAGATTGGATTCACTAAAGATCTAAAAATGAGAATATTTTCACAAATTTGTTAAAATGTATACAATTCCTCATTCCCGAACAGATGTTTTCCCTGTAAATAAACAGTGTGTAGAAATAAGCCTTACTGCATGCAAACTGTTTGATTTTAGGCAAAGGTACTCTTTAACAAAATCTGACATTTAAATATTACGAAGCAGAGGAAAGAATTATCTTAAGGCGGCCATACACTTTACAACCATCGCAAGACCTTAGTCTTGCGATGGATGTAAAGTCATTAAAAAAATGTACGATCTGCCCATCTTGGACAGGCAGATCATACTTGCGATCGTCGCAAGCCCGCCCCCCTGAGGGGCGGGCATCCGATGACCGCAATGCTGAACGGGCAGTGTGCGCGTGCGCACACCGGCCCGTTCGGCATTTGTCTCCCGAGCATCATTCAAACCAGCCGAAAAGACGTGCGACCGTACAGTAGAAACGGTCGCACGTCTTCATTCACACTGCACAATCACATCACATCACCCAAGGGGGTAACACAGACTGAGGAAAATATGGTCCAGTGTGCAACCATTCAAATGTATTATTCTATTACTAACTCAGTGCTCTGTACTCTTTACATTTAGGTATGTTTAGGTATTTAAATGTATTATTTATAGTTCTGTCATTCTATAGGTGCATAATGGAAGAAAATACACGGCTTCTTCCTGAATTAAAATGTAAAAGGAACTACAGTAAGTACAGCAATTAGTTATTTATTTTATTTGACATGTTCAGCATACTGCAGTATGGTTCCTTTTTAATAATTCCTCATGCCAACCCTAGTATTGATACATATAGAAAACTGAATAGTATGGGTTGGGGGAGGAGGTGTGTTTCACCTGGTGAAATGAATGTATGAATATGGTGACCTGAAGCCAAGGCTATATGATAACCAAAATTTGTTTGAACCTTTTATAAAGGCACTACAATGATGTTTCTGCTACATAGCATGGAAAAGTTCTTTACAAATAAAAAAGTTTGCATATGAACATTGGAGACAAAAAGATCAACAAAGAAAGGAATGACATAATAAAGACTACAATTGGGTATCCTTTTTTTTTCTTTCTACAATTGCAGTTTTGCTGGAACTGGCATTATATGCGGATCAAAGGTTAATGCTTTAAGGTCTCGTTTACACCTAGGCGTATTGCATATGCGCGTCTGTCGCGCGGTTTTTTTACCACGCTTCGCGGTAAAAAAAGTTGCGCGACAAACGCGTGTTTCCGAAGGCTACTTGACTGTATCCCAATGGAAACGCGCAACAAAACGGCCCAAAGTAGTACCTGTACCTTTTCAGGCGTGGGCCGTTTTGTAGCGCGTTAGGGACGGGCGGAAATACGCCAAGGTGGGAACGAGACCATTGAATACAATGGGATTTATATTTTTGAGCGTTTTGTAGAGCGTTCGTCGAGGGTAGAACGCGCTACAAAATGTTCAGGTGTGAACGAGGGCTAAATTTGTGCATAAGCACTAATGTATAAATGAAGGCTGCAACCTGTTTACAACCTTCATTCATACTGGTGTCACTGAGAGTACCCCTTAGACACAGAGTGGACCCAGCCACCAATCTGACTGCCCATCCCTGCTGATTATCTCTGGGTATGGGTTGTCAGTTTCATAACCAGTAGACATGTGCACTGCCAAAAAATTCGTTTAGTTTCGTTTCGTTTTAAATTCGGATTTGTGTTATTTCGTTTTTCAGGATTCGGGTGTGAAAGTCAATTCGGATTCGGAATTCGGATGAAATTCGGTAGCGTTATTACGAACGTTTGTTTCGTTTTCTGTTCTTATTCGTTTCGTTCGTTCGTTTGCAGCAAAAGTGACATTAAAAAAATATTTTTCTCCTCTAATGTCACTTTGCTCCAACGAACGAAACAAATAAGAAACGAATAAGAACAGAAAACGAAACGAACGTTCGTACTAACGCTACCGAATTTCGGAAATGGAAATTCGGATTCGTTTCCATTCGTTATGTCTGTAATTCGGAATTCGGATACATCCGAATTTCCGAAAATTCGTCCGAATTTCGATTCGGAACGAAATGAATCGCACATGTCTAATAACCAGGTTCTGCTCTGTTTATCAGAAGCCGCTGTTAATAAGTAAGTGTGAGTGTGTGCTCTGTCAGTTTAAAGTTAATCCTTCACTTCATATTTCTAGATTGCTCGGAGTACTTGCAATTCTTGCTGTCAAACTGTTCCAGTGCCTCAAATTCCTGTAGGGAAGATCAGTTACACCTGCCAGCTCCCTATGAGGATCAAGTCACCTCCAAACCCTCACTCCTGCAGGCAGTTTCCTGAAGTAGGCAGATTGCTGTATGCATAGAGGTATGGATAGCCCGAGCATAGCAATGCTGCCATGGGCTGTGTGATGTAATGGCAGGGAAATTGTCTGCTTCTCTGTAGCTACCCACTCAACTGCCCATTACACTGCCTTCCCCTGACCCCCAAGAGCCCTGTTCCTATATGTGGGAAGGCTTTTGGGAGTCAAGGCTATGCGGTGGACATTTTTTATGGCTAGTGACAGTTAAGCAGAAAACTCCTGTCATCCACCACACACCAATATAAAGTGACTGGTGGGTGAAAACACAGCATGCAAGTGGGGGCACAGGCATCCGACCCACCCGGAAGAGTCGGATGCTAAATAGTCTGGTGGTACAAAAATTCAATTTATCACCCACTTTTATAGGGTACTTTGTTCTGGTGTTAATGATATAAAATACCCCCTGGTAGACAATGGCTTTGGCTTTAGGATCCATAAGGATACTTCGCAGGATTTTTCATTCATGACAATCAAGAGTTACTTTGTTACTCAAAATAGTAATGTGATTTGGTAAAACTGGCCTGTTCCCTAATAAGTCATGTGAGGTTCACTTTAGAGGAGAACTCTAGCAAAACTTTTATTAACCCATGCAGTAGGGCTAACCCCCACACTGCAAGGGTTAACTACTCATTTTAGTCGAGGTACTAAAATAAAACTTGATGCTCAGAACTGGCTTGCTGTTAGCCCAATCCTTCCAGCCTCTCTCCCCTTCAAATCTAACGGTCTAAGGATCCTCGAGTCACAACACGTCCAATACACTGTGTATTGGACGTGAGGATGCCGAGGGACATACTATCGTTGCAGCGTAGGTGAAGACAGGCTGGAGGGAGTGCTGTGACAGTCGGCTGGATCCAAGATTAGGTGAGTATAACTTTTTTTATTTAGACAAAAACAAGCAGTTAACCATTGCAGACCTTTTTTTATTATGATCTGCAATTACAACTTAAAGAGGAACTTTACCCATATCTTTGAAATGACAACAAAGGCACCTTAGAAATGTTTAGTAATGACAAGCTACAAACATATACTTCTAGATAATTGCCGACTTTTTGTTCTTTGCATACCTTATTTCTCTTTTCTTCCCCAGTCTTCTCACAGTGGCCATTTTTACTAAGGCCAGACAAATCCATCTCCCTTTACTTCCTGGATCTCTGGCACATTTGACTAGGACATGTGACCATGCACATCATCTCAGGGGAGGAAAATGACTTTCCCTGAGATCTATTGAGATTACAGATGAGCTTTCCCAGTAATGCTCTGCTAATGTAACCTTCCCAGGATGCAACACTTGGGCACATTACATCAGTAATGCCCAAGTGGACCAGGAAGTGGAAAAACAATAATTGAAAGTAAATGCAAAATATGTTTGTTTAACAATGGAATGTAAGATGATTTCATATCAGAATGCAGAGCTGTATGCAGATGTGATTTTTAGTGAAACAGGGTTAGGGTCCACTTTAAATAATTAAACACTGAATATCTGAATGTTTGAATCTATGCATTCTTTTTGCAGACACATTCTTCTCTGGAAGCCAGCATCAAAAAAATGTGGCTATTTACCTGAGCAAGGTAGGTCAATAAACCAGAGTTTTTTTAGCTTCTGATCTAAATTTTCAAAATGTGAACAAAACTGAAAATAAAAAAAATGTCAGGCCGAAACCTAAATGTTTTTTTTGCAGCCCCTGTTATAAATGAACAGGAAGCCTCTGTACTGAGTGTTCCTGTTCATTCACAACTTGGAGATAGTATGTTTACCATGTCCACAATCATGAATGAACAGGAGGTGATGTAGACCACTTCCCATTCATTCATAATTGAGGATACAGTAAACATACTACCTCCTCAATTATTTACAAACACTCAGCGATCAATGATCGCTGAGTGCTTGTACCCGCTCTCTGCCGAAAGATGGCACTTTGCCAAAAGTGCCATTTTCGCCCCATATGTTTCTGTGGCCGAAATTTTGGTGCATCCCTAATATATATATATATATACAGTATATGCCTGTATATTTTATATAAATGTTTATTACAATAATGAATCAAGTTCCAACTGTAATCTTCCCATTGCTGTTTAGGAACTATGTCCCCAGGTGGCAACAAAAATAAACAGGAATACAGTATTTATATACTTTCTATATAAAGGACTTACCTTTGTGAGCCTCTTTTCATTGAATGTAGGATCATCTATCACAGACACAACATACTTCCTCACTGACACGTTGGTCAGAGCCTAGAACAACAGAAATACAGATGGATGTATTTCCTGATATGTTTAGAACACCTCAGCATGTCCAGCCTGTCACACCCGGGGCCTCTCCAGCCAGGATCGGCCTTCCTCCGCTACCCAGCCGAAGTCGGCTCATGCTCTCTCATCACAAGTGACGAGAGAGCATGGAGCCGCTTCCTGGCCAATCAGGAAACCGGGCAGCGTGTAATGACACGCTGCCCGGGTTCCTGATACAGGAAGTGTCGGGCTAGGCAATCGGAGCATTTGGGCGAGTAAGTTTTATCAAACTAAAATTGGTTTTAATTATATGTACAATTTTTTGTTATTATTTATACTGGGTCTCCTACTTTCTGTAGATGACACCTTAAAAGCCCCATCTTTTTCCTAGTTTGTATTTAACTTTCAAAGTGGGTCCGTACATCTTCAGGACCACAAATCTCCATGATGCATCAGACATCCAATGTCATGCACAGTCACTGCATGTAGCGCACTGTAAGCTGTATGTGTTAGCATACTATGCATCAGCATGTAGCCTTGTAGTCCTGAGAAGGACCTCACAGCTAAGGGGGTCAGTTCTGTGTCTGCTGACTGCAAGTGATTGGGGGGCAATATCCTGCAGACTTTCAGACTGGAAAGTAAAGCTGCACAGCACTTAAGTACACTATTTTTTACACTATTTATCCAAAACAATTGCATAGCTTATTTGTCCAGTGCAACTGCGTGTACATTCATTCTGTGCGTGTGCATTCACTCTGTACCAGCTATTGTAAGAATGGGGCAAAAACGAATGTACTTGGACAAATGTTCTGGGGAAAATACCACATTATGGCCACTAGATGGACCTGAGAATCATGCAAAATAAATACGTGATCTTATAATCCACAGCTCCATCTAGTGGCTATAATGGGGTATTTTCTCAATTGAAGAACATTTGACCAGAAAAGAAATTACATTAGAAAGAACATTCAATTTTGCCCAGTTCTTACAACAGCTGGTTAACTTGCACAGAATAAATGTACATGCAGTTTCACTGAATTAATAGGCTATGAGATGTCTTTATAAACAGACCCCTTGAAGGCCAACTATTACGGAAGAGCCCTGGGGCCATACTAAAATAAATATGAAACATAATTCTGTGTTTAAAAGTCAGAATTCTATGTTTGAAAATCAGAATTCTGTGTTTAAATGTCAGAATTCTGAGTTAGAAAGACAGAATTCTGTGTTTAAAAGTCAGAATTCTATGTTTGAAAATCAGAATTCTGTGTTTAAATGTCAGAATTCTGAGTTAGAAAGACAGAATTCTGTGTTTAAAAGTCAGAATTCTATGTTTGAAAATCAGAATTCTGTGTTTAAATGTCAGAATTCTGAGTTAGAAAGACAGAATTCTGTGTTTAAAAGTCAGAATTCTATGTTTGAAAATCAGAATTCTGTGTTTAAATGTCAGAATTCTGAGTTAGAAAGACAGAATTCTGTGTTTAAAAGTCAGAATTCTGAGTTTCAAACTCAGAATTTTAAAAACAGAACTCTGAGATTAAAAGTCAGAATTCTGAGATTAAAAGATTCTGACTTTTAAACACAGAATTCTATCTTTCAAACTCAGAATTATGTTCCATATTTTTTTGGTGGTTATGTTGGTGGGAACTGAAACCATAAGACATAATGCAAATGACCTTGTACTTGCGTTAAGACTATGTTGGCCAACCGAGCCTAACATTTCTGGTGTGAATGACTGTGACTAACTAAACAACTCTCCTCCTCTTTCCCTTTTTCACTGTGGAATTCCTGCACCATAACCTAGAATTCTCAGAAATATGAAAAACATGCTGAGATCTCAAACAACATGATGATGAATAGGTAAGTAACCTGTAACTCCAGAGTCATTGTTTTGTTCTCTAGAGGTCAGCCAAAGGTACACATTTAGATACAAATACTTTTATACACTTCTTTCGTTTATTTGATTAAATTATCTCTCTTTAGTTTATTTTCATACTGCTTACCACTGGATCAACTATTAAAAAAAACAAAAAAAACTGCCATAGATATTAAACAATTAAACAGTAGTCAGGTATGCAGTACAATGCTTTAAACGTGTATGTGTGTATATATATGTATATATATACACACGTGTAAAGGGAACCTGTCAAGTGAGAAACAAGAGCCCTGTTAAAGTGGCACTTTGGGCTGAACTAATACAGACACCGTATTACTTACTTTTCTCCACAGTCGCCTGCTTTCCAGCACTGGAATATGTTGCCATGTACAATGCAGGAACAGCGATGGATGATATTTAAAGGCATAGCACAATACATGTGTAACACGACACACTCCCCCCCCAGGTACCTCCTTACCACTCCTTTGCAATACATCCTCTAGTATTTACATCCTGCGGCAGAAATCTCTGGTGGTGGCAACCTCTGTACGGTAACTTGGCTTGAATGGGACCATACTGCTAGAATCTCTAACACTGTAGGCAACTGCACAGGAGTGGGCAGTGTTTGGTGTTTACATACTGTGACCCCAACTCCTGTCACCTGAGGAGGCTGCTGCATGGATAGTTAAAGGGGAACTTTACCCATATCTTTGAAATGACAACAAATACACCTTTATAAATGTTTAGTTATGGCGAACTACAAACACATACTTCTAGATAATTAATAAAGGGGGCTAGGGAATCAATATATACATGCATATATATATACACACACACACTATATTGCCAAAAGTATTGGGACGCTTGGCTTTGTGCGCACATGAACTTTAATGATGTCTTAGTCCGTAGGGTTCAATATTGAGTCGGCCCACCCTTGCAGATAGAACAGCTTGAACTCTTCTGGGAAGGCGTCCACAAGGCTGAAGAGTGTGTCTATGGGAATGTCTGACCATTCTTCCAAAAGCGCATTTGTGAGGCCAGGTACTGATATTGGAGGAGAAGGCCGGGCTCGCAGTCTCCGCTCTAATTCATCCCAAAGGTGCTCTATCGGGTTGAGGTCAGGACTCTGTGCAGGCCAATCAAGTTCCTCCACCTCAAACTCGCTCATCCATCTCTTTATGGACCTTGCTTAGTGCACTGATGTGCAGTCATGTTGGAACAGGAAGTGGCCATCACCAAACTGTTCCCACAAAGTTGGGAGCATAAAATTGTCCAAAATGTCTTGGTATGCTGATGCCTTAAGAGTTCCCTTCACTGGAACTAAGGGGCCAAGCCCAACCCCTGAAAAACAACCCCACACCATAATCCCCCCTCCACCAAACTTTACACTTGGCACAATGCAGTCAGGCAAGTACCGTTCTCCTGGAAACCGCCAAACCCAGACAAGTCCATCGGATTGCCAGACAGAGAAGCGTGATTCGTCACTCCAGAGAGCACGTCTCCACTTCTCTAGAGTCCGGTGCCGGCGTACTTTACACCACTAGATCCGACGCTTTGCATTGCACTTGGTGATGTAAGACTTGGATGCAGCTGCTCGGCCATGGAAACCCATTACATGAAGCTCTCTACGCACTACGTCGTTGTGCCAATCTGTAGGCCACACAAAGTTTGGAGGTCTGTAGCTATTGACTCTGCAGACAGTTGGCGACTTCTGCGCACTGTGCGCTTCAGCATTCGCTGACCCCGCTCTGTCATTTTATGTGGCCTACCACTTTGTGACTGAGTTGCTGTTGTTCCCCGTTGCTTCCACTTTGTTATAATCCCACTAACAGGGGACCGTGGAATATTTAGTACAAGGAAATTTCACGGAACACCTGAATCCAATGATTTGGAGGGGTGCCCCAATACTTTTGACAATATAGTGTATACCCCTCCCCTAAACTTTAAGTGGGCAATGTAGGACAGCAGCACACTGATAAGGTTGTACCTGGTCTTTCCACATTTGTAAACATATTCAGTATTAAGCTGGCCATACACCTTACCACCATCGCACAACATTAGTTGTGCGATGGTTGGGAGGTAATTAAAATTGCGTACGATCTGCCCATCTTGGACAGGCAGATCGTACTTGCAATCATCGAAAGCCCGCCCCGCTGAGGGGAGGGCTTCTGATGATTCCAATGCTGAGCGGGCAGTGTGCGCTTGCGCACACCAGCCTGTTCGGCATTTGTCTTCCGAGCACGCCACTGACCCGCCCAAAAACTCACGATTTTCGGCGGGGTTTTAAACGGGCT